>NC_090320.1:154167544-154377972 GCF_040869045.1 Eurosta solidaginis | reverse complement strand
TTTGTAACAATAAGCTGAAATTAATGTTAATAAACCCATTTTATGGTCATATCCAGAGCAATGAGCAAAGCATCTTATAATATCGAACTAAAAATAATGAATTCAAACATTAACGAAGTTAAAACTTTCAAGTACTTAGGGGTTTTAGATTGATAACAAATTAAAATTGAATGATCATATTGATTATATAGTTGTCAAAATAGACAAGAAAGTTGGTTTTTGGAAGAGGTCGTGCAAATTTATCAGTAGAAAATACAAGCTGAAAGTGTAAAAATCCATCATAGAGCCGCAGTTCATATATGGCCCACAATATTCTTTATTGCCAATGAAACTCAGGTAGATAAGCTACAAATTATACAAAATAAAGCTATGAGATTAATACTAAACATGAGGTGGGAGGCTGAAAAAAAATGCCTAATGCACCATAATTGCTGACATCGCAGCAACCGTGTGTCCGTAGAATAAAAAACAGCCCCGTTTTGGAGCCGTCGCCCACCCCGGCACCACTTTCGCATTACTTCAGGGTGGCGCTCCATATTTCTCATCTTTTAAGAGCCTACTGTTGTTCCTGCGTCCAGGTTCCCGCTTTTTGCTCTGAGTGTCCATTTAATCGCCACTGCTTCGCATGCGCATTTCTCTGCGCTCCCTCTCAGCATCCATCAGGCGTGTCATTACTATAAATGCCATTTTGTTCACTGCAGTCCAGCACTCTTTTCTGTTGCACATATGTGATACTAAATTTCTCGTGGTAGGTTCCTCCCCAAAGACTCCATGCAAGGCGAGTCTTTCCTCGTGGAAACGTGGGCAGTGGAACATAACGTGTTCTGCGTTTTCTAACTCCGTGGTACACATTGGGCAATGAGGATCTTCCTCTATCCTACGCTTCCATAAATACTCTTTGAAACCGCCCTATCTACTCATTATCTGCGTGAGATGGTAGTTCAGTTTGCCGTGCTTCCGCTCATTCCATTGAGCTACGTTCCAAACTAGCATGAAAGTTCAACGCTCTTTACTCGAGGCCTCCCACCGTTCTTGCCACTTAGCTATTGTTTGTGTCCTTGCTATTTTCTTGTCTTCTTTAGATGGTCGCTCGATATTAGTGTTGTACAGATCGGCCATTTCGCTTGCCAGAAGGTCCACTGGGATTTTCCGGGTTAGAACCAGGATCGCGTCGTCGGACATCGTCCGAGAAGCACTTGCTATTCTTAAAGAAGCAAGTCGGTAAGCTGCTAATATATATTTTTGATGGGTCCGTTTAGATCCATACCACACTGGTGCTGCGTATAGTATTATTGAGCTGGTTACTGTGGACAATAGCTGACGTGTAGCTTCGCTCGGACCACCATGTTAGGCATTATTCGCTTAAGTGCTCCATTAAATTTGGTAATTTTCTCCCCCACCGCTCTGAAGTGCTCTTTGAAAGTTAACTTAGAGTCAATGTGCACTCCTAAGTATTTTAAGGAATCCTTTGAAGTGATTTGATGACCCCGACAGTTAAGACTAACTCATTCGCCGACCGTTTGGAGCTTACTAATACCACTTCCGTCTTTTGGCTAGCCAACTCCAGTCCCGTATTGGTCAGCCATTCCTTTATTCTTGCTACGGCGTCATTACATAATGCTTGAAGCAGGTCCAGTTTCTTGGCCACTTCTACCACTGCAATATCATCAGCATAATCCCACAATTTTCGTGTTTTTCTGGTAGATCAATATTTAGCACCCCGTCATACATTACATTCCAAAGCGTTGGACGGAGAACAGATCCCTGTGGGACGTCTCCAAGTGATTTTGTACTCTTTTGCTCCTTGATCCGTGTCAAAAAGAAGTACTCTGTCTTTAAGATAGCTACCTATTATTCTGCGTAAGTAAGCTGGTGTGCCGAAACTTTGCAGCGCTGCGATTATCTGCATCCAGTTCGCAGTGTTGAAAGCATTCTTGATGTTCAACATAATCAGTGCACAGAACTTCCTTTATTTTGGCCTCCAGAGATAGCTTCTCTAGCTATATTGACCACTGTTTGTATTGCATCTACGGTGGATCTTGATTTGCGAAATCCATATTGACTATTCGATAAGCCACCTGGTCTTTCTAGAGTCAGCTGTAGGCGCTCACTAATTATACGGCCGAAAATCTTCCCTATATGACGATGGTTGGTCCGGCTGTTTACCACGTTTCAGCAATAGGACAAGTCTTTGTCGTTTCCACGGGCCAGGGAACACGCCTTCTTGCATACAGGCATTAAAAAGATCAGTAAATAATGTAGCCCTAGTTGTGATCGCGGCTTTAAGGCTAGGTTTGGTACTTCGTCGGGTCCTGAGGATTTGTTATCAGCAACTGTTTTTGCAGCGTCCAGAACCTCTTGCTCTGTGAATTTGCGGAATTTCCGTACTTTCTAGATCCTCGCTTGGATAAGTCCAGCGATCTTGCGCCGGAAAAAGTATTTCAACAATAGTATTCATCAGTATCGGGCACGTAGGTTGCTGTGATATCGGTCGTTTAACTTTGGCCATCACAGTTCTGCAGGCTGATCCCCAAGGATCTAGGTCGACATTATCCAGCAGTTCCCTAAAGCATAACTTCTTGCTCTTTTTTATGGCATTATTAAGTTCCTTTCTTTTTGCGACATATGTGCTGTGTAACTCCGCATATCGTGGTGATGAGCGTGCCCTCTGCGCTATTCTTCGTGCTTTGTGACATTTTCTACGCTCTTCCGCAATTTCGTCATTCCACCAATGTACCGGAGTGCGCTGTGCTTTTCCGCGACTTCTGGGCATTGCAGCATCACATGACATACATAGCAACTTAGTGATTTGAACCGACTGGTCTTCCGCATGCGATTCTCGTACTATGGCGTCCTTCCAGATAATGTCAAATATTTGTGGGTCGAAAAGGTGCTGTTTCCATTTCCTACTTTGTCGATGTCTTGCTGCTACCGTTCGTGGAGTTTCGAGCAGCTCTACGCTAATAGCTTTATGGTCGCTGTGTGTAGACGTTGCTTATGGACCATTTTACTCGTCTTGATATTTCGCTGCTAGCGAAGTTGAGATCTATAATGGATCGTCTGGTACCTATGTCGAAAATATATATCCCTGGTTCATTTAGGAGTTCTAGCCTTAAAAAAATAAGGCTTTCGAGAAGAACTCTCCCTATTTCGTTGGTTCGTTTACTTCCCCACACAGTTGACCATGCATTAAAGTCTCCACACGCTAAATGCGGGTGTTTACCTCGTGCTTCAACGGTGATCCCGTATATCATGTCTTCGAACTCGGCGATGGTCATGCTCGGAGGGGCATAGCAACTGAAGACATATATACCATTGATTTTTGCCCACATGAATCTTGCTACCGTTGGCGTCATATTTTCCTGTGGGAGAAATTTCCCTGGTACCCAAATTGAGGCTTTCGTTGCCGAATCTGAGTGCCAACCCTGCTCCTGGCGATTTTTGTATTGTTCAGAAAGTACCACTATGTCATATCCTCCTTCATATACTGTTTGGGATAATAGCTCTTGTGCTGCCTCGCAAGGTTTAAATTGAACTGCAATACCCTCATGAGACAGTAATTTTGCGTTTTCGCAACTTGCAGCCTTATGGCCTTCCTGGCCGCATTTCCTGCGTAGGAAAACCTATCTACAGTCTCCTTACATTTCTGAGCTATATGCCCGTAGCCCCAGCACCTATAACAGCGTTTCTCTTGCTTGAGCTCTCTAATTCGGCAGGGAGCCCATCCTACCCGGATTTTTGCGTATTAAGAACCGCTTTGGCATCATCCGCCGTAAGGCTTTTAAGTGCCGACTTCGTACCACTGTACCCTGTGCGTATGCTTTTTAAGGCAGTCACATCTGGAAGTTTGATGTTGCATTGCTGGTGAAGGGCGTTGCAAATCTCCTCGGGCGTAGTAATCTCATCGAGATCTCTGCACTGTAGTGTGACCATTTGGGGATTTGTTATAACTTTAGCCGATTCCTTTAGTACCGCTTCAATTTCTGCTTGGTACGCGCTTGATTTCCCATCTTGCGATTTTTTCAGATCTAGTAACAGCTCTCCTTTCGCCGTTCTTCTAATCGTTTTGACGTCATCACCCAGGGATTTTAATTCGTCGCATCTTCTCACTTTACGCAATATGTCGGCGTAAGTCGCATCCTCCGCCTTGGAAATGATGATTGCATCCGGCCTAGCCTTAAGTGCCTTTTTCTTGCTCTTATTTTTAGCTAACTGCCACTCTCCCGTCTTTTGGGCTGCAGTTTCCTCTTTCCGCTCCGTCTTCTCTTGCGTTTCTTGCCGTCGTTTGTGACTACCTACGTGCGCTGGCAAGACGTCTTTTAGTGTAGTAGTGGGTTTTACCACGTTGTTCTCCTTGGTCGAGTACGAATTATTCCTCGGTCGCTTTCCTGGGGGTAATGGACTTCTATCCTTGACACATTCGCTTGCACGCAGTTTATGTTCTAAATTCTTTACCTCTAGGGCCGACTTGATGTGCAGCACTTTTATTACGGAGGCCAAGCGCTTGATTTCCGCGTGTATATTATTACGCCCTATGAAGAACTGCATCAAGTCCTCAATCGCCTTGTCTAGCTTGGTCATCTTTTTTTCTCCAGGGGGGTTTTTCTGATTTAACGCAGCTGACGCTTGCTTAATTAGCTCACTTAATGTTGGTGTGCCCTTTTGAGCCTTGCTGTCGGAGCTCTTTTTGCAAAGCTCCGGTGTAGCACCCGGCGACAACGCACCTTGCTTGCTTTCGGCCTCCACTCCTTTGGGTTTCGTTACCACTTGCGACGAATTGTTTGGGCCCCCAGCGGATGGGCCACGCCCTTCTGGAGAGAGAGCTAGCTTCCTTCCTACGAATGGATTGAACGCCATTTCATTCTCCTCTGTTTGGTTTTTTATTTTAGTATTGTTGTTGCTCATCATTTATTTAATTGGGTCCCCACTTGAGGCCGCTATCTTGGTCCGAGTGTGCAGTTACCTATATATATCCCGTGGTTGTCTATGCAAAGGCAGGGAGGCCACGTGAAGGTTGACGCAGTCCCTCATGCAGACTGCGTTCAGAGCCAGATCAGTATTAATCGGGAGGATCTCAACCGAACCTGTACCACCAACTTAATGATGACGGACTTTGAACGTACCTCAAGGCCTGCCAAGGTTTTAACGGTACGGAGACGAAAGGGACATTAACCGGAAAGTCATTTCGACGGTGTGTCAAGCCGTGTACTGAGATTTCCGAATGCCACATTCGCCAGCCCTTAACAAACATATCCAAGTAATTGATTCCAGTATACCTTAATTAAGACCTTACTGGGCTCAGTCTTAATGTGACAATCACCTTAAATTTACACATAATTTACCTCTTTACCTACCTGAGTGTGTATCCCGCGTCGTATAGTTGCCTCCCTATCTTGGGTAGGTATTCCCTCGAAGCAACCCCGTACTAGGCTGTGGATGCTTAATTCAGGGCGGCATCTACTCGCCCTGCCACTGGAGGTTCTCAGGGTGCTTTAGGCCTTTTAAGCCAAACCCTCCTCACCAGCCGCTCTTGGTCGAGGGCTGCTTATTTGATATTCGCAGCTAACCTAATTAATAGGCCGTTCACTGTCCGCCATCAGTGACCCCCTTGGCCTGAGCTCAATTAAGCAAGCTACATAAACACATTAATCATCATGTACACACATACATACAAGCACCAGAGAGTTACTCACAAACACATGTCATCAACTCACATATACACACGCATATGGTTACACACTACAAATACACGCGCGTATGGCTGGTGACCAGGTAGAGGATTCTAGAAGAAGAAACGTTTAGACATCTGGGTAGAGAGTATAAAAGCAGCAGAAGCTGAGCAGTCCGTACTCAGTTTGATTTAAGCACGCTATTGGTTGCGGAGTATAAGTGTATTGTTATATATTCAAAAATTTAGCGATTCGAACGTTGGCAGAAGGTTGCTGTTATCGCTGCAACTAACGCTTCAAGGAAACACAACTAATATTTTAACATGACAGTGTTTATTCAGTCTTACTGTGCAAGTTTTAATATCTACAAGATAGTTATAATAAGTAAATGATTAAATTAAAAATTTTGTAACAAGATTCTTACTTGTTCGTTTAATTTCCTCGAAGGTTTTTCTATAAAATGAAGTTGAAGGAAGCGATTTAGATATTATGAAGAAACGCTTCGTTCAATTTCGTGTTTAACAAAAATTTATATGTATAATAAAAGGATGCCATACTTATGAAATTAAATAAAATGAAGTTTAAACTGTCAAGTTATTATGTCATGTTTACAACGTTTAAGGTAATATAAAATCTTGGTTTGATTCAGCGACATCCCGGCCCCCGTGAATCGATTGGATGCCCGAAGATTCACGAACTACGTCTAATGCCGCCAACTTAGAAGCAGGTCTCCGTAAATTTCCTGTAGCTGTCTTAACAATTGCTGATCTGACTTGACCATCAGATGCCGTGAAAACTTCCACTACGATGCCTCGCTTCCATTCACCACGTCTCTCGTTTTCATCGCATATAAGGACAACATCACCAACTTTCAATGGATCTACTCGTTGACACTATTTGCTTCGACGCGTTAATGTAGGAAGGTATTCTAGGACCCATCTCTTCCAAAAGGTCTGCTTCATTTGTTGGAGGATTTGCCATTGCTTACGCAAACAAGCACCTTCATCTACGGACGGTGTTTGAACATAATTCGGGCAGCCTAATATGAAATGATTTGGTGATAGAGGTTCAGCATTTTCCTCGTCTAATGGCAAATAAGTTAGTGGACGAGAGTTCACCAAGTTCTCAGCTTCAATTAAAAGACTTTGTAACGTCTCCACTTGGGGCACCTTTGTCTTCAACGTAAAGGAAAGTACTCGCTTGACACAGCCCACCATTCGCTCCCATGCACCTCCAGCAGAAGGATTACCAGGTGGGTTAAACAACCATTCTACCCCATACTTTACACCTTCATCGACCAACTTCCTCTCTACCAATACCCAATATTCTTTACTCACACCAACGAAATTCGTACCCCTGTCACTGCGCATTCTCAACGGGACTCCTCGTCGGTTTATGAAGTTGCGTAAGCACAGTATTAATGCATCAGACGACAGATCCTTTGCCAATTCTAAATGAATTGCTCGTACAGTCAAACATGTAAATAAACATCCCCATCTTTTTTCTTGTCTGCGACCAACTGCTACGTTATATGGACCGAAGAAATCTACACCAGTATAGCTGAAAGCCCGAATGTACGGAGTAAGGCGATCTCTTGGAAGCTGTCCCATAAGTGGTGGCTTTGGTTCCACAATTCTGTTTTTATATATTTGACAATCTCTTTTAGCTGCACGAACCAAACTACGTAAATTAGTTATCCAGAACTTCCTTCTTATAGCGCAAATGATTGCCTCATTATTTTGATGTTTGTATTTTTCGTGATAATGTCTAGACCGGATAATCGATGCTTATGCGGTAAAATTATCAGCCTTTTTGTTTCTAATGGGACACTATCAGCATAATCGATACGTCCTGATAGCCGCAATATTCCCTCGTCGTCAATTATCGGAGTCAGCTTAAATAACGGACTATTTTTAGGGATTGGTTTTCTGTTTACTAAAATGCGCATCTCCTCCGGATATACGTTCTCCTGAACAAAACGACATACAATCTTTTCAGCTTGAGAAATGTCCTCCGCTGTCAACTGTGGCACGAAATGTGATGATGTTGGCGTGAATTCCAGCTTTTGAACAGACCTAAACTTCATCATAGCTTTCTTTACCAAGCAAATGACTCTTAACAGCCTATAATAATTCGAAAATCTGTCAAAATCTATTAACGATGAGTCAATACTTATTGCAAGTATGAACTTCGCTCGCCTTTCTTCGAGGCACGGTTTCTCGGCAGCACCATCAACTAGCTTGGGCCAAGAATCCTCCGGTTCTTTCAAGAAATCTGGGCCACATATCCATCGAGAGTTCGAAACAATGCGTGCGTTCAATCGTGTTGCATCATCAGCAGGATTCAACTTTCCGGGAACCCATCGCCAACAGTTTACGTTCGACGAGTCCAAAATTTCTGCAATTCTGTGTGATACAAATTGCTTGTAACAACGACTATCTGATTTAATCCAGCTAAGAACCGTCTTTGAGTCAGACCAAAATGTTATTACGTTAGGCCTCCTGTCATGGCCATTTAAAATAGCCTCCTGCAGACGAACGCCCAATACGGCAGACAGCAGTTCAAGTCGTGGTATTGAAAGTGCTTTAACGGGGCTACAACGAGATTTTCCAGCTACGAAGACTACATTGACTTCACCATCGAATTTGATTCGCCAGTAAGCAACCGCAGAATATGCAAACTCGCTGGCATCTACAAAAATATGTAAATCAATTGTGGAAACCAAGTTACTAAATTTCCGGTGATAGCAGCGTGGAATGATAAGACTTTTAGCTTTGTCGAGCTCTGTATACCAGTTGTACCATTCCCGATAAACCTGCTCCGGAATAGAACTTGTCCAATCTACATATAATCGCCATAGTTGTTGCAAGATAATTTTCGATTTGATTGTAATATTCGCCAGATACCCGAACGGATCAAATATTGACATGGAAAGGCTTAAAACTTCAGCTTTCGTCGGTCGCCTTTGTCCCGTCAAGACGTCATTCGGAACTTTCACGAATTTTAGTTTAAAACAGAAAGAATCATCCAGTGGACGCCAGTACATTCCAAGTACCTTCTCTGCCATGGATTCGTTGGAGCAAAAGCTCATTGTTTCAACGTGCGTAAGAGGGGTCTTCGTTTCCCCGAGTGCAAAACAGACCTCTTCAGAGTTGGATTTAAATCCTCGCAACTCGAACCCGGCATAGCTGTGAATTTCCTTGACCGCATTTGAAACTCTTATAGCCTCATCTCCTGTTTCGAAACTGTCTACGTAGTCGTCCACATAGTGGCGGTCAATAATAGCACTAGTAGCTCTTGGATGAAGGTCTCGAAACTTCATCGCATTTGTATCCTTCACGTATTGCGCAGAACATGGTGAACAGGCTGATCCAAATATCATCGCGTTCATAATATATATATCTGGTTCCTTTGACGAATTTCCACCCCGCCACAAAAAGCGTTGTGCATCCTGGTCTTCTTGGCGTATCAGAACTCTGTTAAACATTTCTCGTATGTCTGCACATAGGCCAATGACACCCTGTCGAAATTTAAATAGTATACTCAATAAAGGCTTTGGCTGATAAGCATCTGGACCTTTCATTAGCCTTGAGTTGAAAGAAACACCATTTACTGACGCTGTGGCATCGAATACTAAACGTAGTTTATTTTCTTTATTTTGATTACATACCGCAAAATGGGGTAGGTACCATGTGTGAGGTTTAACCTCCATTGCTTCCGCCCGCGATAGTTTCCTAGCATATGATTTACTTAAATACTCATTGATCTTATCTATATACCAAGACCCAAATTCACGGTTTTTTTCAAATTTTGTCTCCAATGATTCCAGACGACGCAGTGCCATACTATAGCTTTCACAAAATTCTACCTCATTAGTTAGCCACAATAAACCGGTTTCATAACGGCAACCGATTTGCTTGGTTGTCTCCAATAAAATTGCTTCAGCTCGTTTGTCTGCTTCAGACATAACCGGCTGTAGGGGCTTCATACCAAAATTCTCCAGCGTAAAATATTCTTTCATTTGCTGCTGAATATCGTTGATTGCGTCTAATTCGCAGTCTATACGACAAACAACTCCTTCTACACTATCTTCGTTGGATCCGAAGAGCATATATCCCAACTTTGACCTGTGGACAGAAAAACAATCGTCTATGTTTATAACTTCTATTGGACGAACCAAATTTGTGTGCGGCATACCGATGAGAATTTGTGGCACAGCATTAACATAATCATCCACTGGCAAGTTTCGAATTTTATCGTACTTTAATTTAAAACTGTCAACATTCAACGTTTGTGCTGGTAGCTCTAACTTTCTTGTTGTGCGTACATTTCTCATCTGAAATGTTGTATTCTGATTCAAGCCAGAAATTTCGACGTCTAATCGTTGTGATAGTTCGCTTGTGGTCTTACCTCCTATCCATTTTAATGATAATTTATCAACTGGACCATTCAAGCCAATAGTTTTAGCTACCTGCTCTTCGATCAACGATATTTTTGAACCATCATCGACAAATGCAATAACCTTACAACTACCCTTTGGTCCTTTTATTTCTACAGGCAGAAATTTAAATAGCGTTTGCTTACTAAATTCCTTCGCGAATATAGTGACGACATTTGCTGTGTCAGCTGCCTGCTTTACCACATCTGCATTGTCCGCAGTCGACGTCGACTTTGCATTGCCATTGAAATTTTTGCTACTTCGTTCGTGCAATAGCCGGTTATGATATCTACGGCAAAATTCAAGTCCGCACTCGCGACGTGTATTACAATTGATAGTGCTGTGACCAGGTCGTAGACAACTGAAACATAAGTGATTTGCTTTCACAAATGACCATCTGTCGCTGCAGTCCATATTTTTGAAATTTTCACACTGGCTTAAATTGTGGTTACTTTTGCAATATAAACATTCATCATATAAACATGTCATCACTAGCACTGGTTTCATTGTCTTGGTTGCCTTCGAAATCAACTGTTCATTTGTTTTGGAAGTCTCTACCGGCACAACGTCTGTAGCAATTGAAATAAATATAGCGACTTCTTGTAACCAATTACTAAAATGGCGAACACTTGGGAACACAATTTCGTGGAGAAAGTATACCTGGCCCATTCTCCACGTTTATTCATCGGCAATTTACTTAGTAATTCGTCTAACAACGTCGGATTCGAAAGATGAGATGCTGCTCCTGCATTTTCCAAGAAAGCAGTTCGGTTGCTCACCATTGTACTGAAGGTTACAATTTCTGACATATTTCCTTCGGCTATGGTTGGAAACGCTCGCGCTTTAGCTATTTGGCTACGTATTAGTAGCTGTGGTCGTCCAAAATGGAATTCAAGCGTAGATATTACAGCACCTACACTAGATGGGTGAATTAGTAGGCATTCTACTCGCTGTCTGGCTGGCCCTTTCAAAGCCTTTTGCAAACGGAATAAATTTTCCAAATCTGTGTACATATACATTGAGGTAGTTTCCTTGAATGCTGCAAAAAACATTGGCCATTCTTCCGGCGATCCGTTGAATTCAGGCAGTTTACAGAATGACTGATTCTGGTGTTCATGACGTCGGCATAGGTTAGATAGGCTGGCTGTACACTAGCATATGCGGCAGTAGTATAGATACTAGGCAAGTTACCATGGCCTAGAGTGATATCAGTATTAGGGAGCATGTTGCAGGGGCTATTGTTTGGAAAGCCAACTCTTGCGCTAGTGCTGTCGGCAAAAATTACTTTAGTGGCGGCAGCGTTGGAACTACCACTGGCTACGTTGACGTTTGCAGAGGATACGGCGGCAGCATTGGCAAAGCTACCATTAACTACGTTAACGTTTGCAGAGGGTATTTCGGCAGATGTGACATGGGTTGAAAAGGCATTGGCAGAGATTACGTCGGCAGAGGTGACGTTAACAGAGACATCATCGGCAGAGATGATGCTGGCTAAAGGGGTTTTGACAAAACCTGTGTTATTTGCAATTTCTGTACAAAATTTCGCTTGTAATGCGATTGTTTCTCTTAAATCTAACTTTTCCTTTTCTGCGGCCGCCAATAGGAGCTGCAATTCTCTTATTTGTGCTTTAAATTCATAAATTGACTTATCTGTTTGTGTGATTGTTTTATCAGTTTCTCCCTCGCTGGCTGAAGCCATCTCAGCGCTGGTGTCCGAGATCGTATCGTTTCATGAGTATTCATGTGATTCCACGCTGTAATTATAGTTTGCGGATTTGTCTCAGAACAAATATTAAAAAATGTTATCGCTGCAACTAACGCTTCAAGGAAACACAACTAATATTTTAACATGACAGTGTTTATTCAGTCTTACTGTGCAAGTTTTAATATCTACAAGATAGTTATAATAAGTAAATGATTAAATTAAAAATTTTGTAACAAGATTCTCACTTGTTCGTTTAATTTCCTCGAAGGTTTTTCTATAAAATGAAGTTGAAGGAAGCGATTTAGATATTATGAAGAAACGCTTCGTTCAATTTCGTGTTTAACGAAAATTTATATGTATAATAAAAGGATGCCATACTTATGAAATTAAATAAAATGAAGTTTAAACTGTCAAGTTATTATGTCATGTTTACAATGTTTAAGGTAATATAAAATCTTGGTTTGATTCAGCGACAGTTGCAAATAAGCAGAATTTCCCTAAATTCGTTACAATTGGTGTCAGAAGAGGAATTGTTGAATAAATTCCGAAGATTTCGAATAAAGCTTGGCCATGGCAAAGTTAAGTGAATTAAGGATCCAGCAACTGAAAAAGGAGTTGGAGAACCGTGGATTGAACCGGCAATAAGATGGAACTTCAAGCGGCGCTAAGAGGATCAATGGAGTCGGAAGGAATTAATGTAGACGATGATGTCTTTCATCCTGATGGGGACGAGGCAACAACAAAAATTGAAGAGAAAAACGAAACATTGCAGACAGTTAGATGGAAACTCAACTGGAAGAACAGAAGATATATATGGTATTCCAACTGGAATCCCAAGAGTCACGCATAACACCTAAGATGGAAGCACAAGAAGCACGCATTTCATAAATGTCGTCGCAAATGTTATCTCAACTGGAAGAACAGAAGACGTATATGACATCTCAGTTGGCTGAGATGTTTTTTTTTCTATTAGTGGTTTTCGTGACCTTGTGCGTAATTACACATTGTATTCAATGTGGTGCATGTTGATATTTATACATATACATATATGGGGTATTCCCTCCCATTTCGACCAATTTTGAACCCGACCCCTTTAGAATTGGCTGAAAGTTTTTCTTCTTTTTCTAGCTTACGAAAGACGTTTTTCAGAAGTTTTTCAAATTTTTTCATCCAACTCAAAAAAAGTTATGAATTTAAAAAAAAAACACCGTTTTTGTTTTCAAAATGCTATAAATTTTTCAAAAATTAACCGTTTGGGATCATTTTTTTCAATTAAATAAAAAAAAAAAAAATTCTCGGCCCACACCGAATCTCGAAAAACTGAAAAATTACAAAAAAAAACTTTAAAATTTTTTTTGAATTTTTTCCGAAAAGTACATTTAAAAACAAATTTAAAAAAAGAAGATCCCAAGCGGTCAATTTTTGAAAAAGTTATAGCATTTTGAAAACAAAAACGGTGTTTTTTTAAAAATTCATAACTTTTTTTGAGTTGGATGAAAAAATTTGAAAATCTTCTGAAAAACGTCTTTCGTAAGCTAGAAAAAGAAGAAAAACTTTCAGCCAATTCTAAAGGGGTCGGGTTCAAAATTGGTCGAAATGGGATGGAATACCCCATATATATTGATCCTAGTAGGATATAATTTCGTCGTAATGCAATGTTGTATAGATCAGTTTTACATGTTAAGTATATTTTAGTGTCGGATAATCACTGAAGTTTTTTTGTTTTGTCCTGATATAAACCATTATTTTTCATAAGCATTGCTATTTGGCTCAATAGCCGTAAGATACGTTTTTTTTTATCGATTTCTTTGTATAGAATTAAGATATTTCAAATAAATAAAATGTTAGATTGAAGTTTAAAAGAAAGAGGATATAATGGCGCGCTAAACTTAATCGGTGGGGGTGGGGGTGGGGGAGGATGACGTAAGGGTAGGTGAGTGGGGTCATTTGGAGCAGAAGAAAAAGGGGACCTGCTGAAACCGAAATACTCGAGCGGTCCAAGGTAGGGTGGGCTTTCTGAGAGGGGTATGCATGGAAGTCAGATGATGATGATTGTGACATCCGCCCCGCATCAAGGTGGACAAGGGTTAAGGGCCCGGACCTCTCGCCCTGAGCTAGCTGGGGGACATTCAACTTGATTGTGCAAAGGGGCGGATTCACCTCCAACAGGTGTACGTGACAATTATTATTTAATATGACCCGCATATCCTCGCAGCTGGAGGCACAGGAAGCAAGGGTATCATCAAAACTTGAATCGCAGGATGCAAAAATCACACAATTTCAGGTACAAGTCGATGATTTAAAAGGTCGTATGGAGCAATTACAACTAAATAGCCCGGTTGTTCCAGCGAGCAATCCGAAGGTAAAAAATCCATCTTTTGACGGTTCTGTTCCTTTCCAGGTCTTTAAGCTACAGTGTGAAAAAACCGCAGCAGTGAACAACGGGAATGCTGAAGATAAAGTTGCAGCTCTATTCGTAGCACTGAAGGGGCCAGCAGCCGAAGTCCTACAGACGATTCCCGAAGGAGAGCGGAACAACTATGAATCATTGATGGCTGCTGTAGAACGACGATACGCAAGCGAACACAGGAAGCAGATATAACAAATTGAGTTGCAAAACCGCTACCAAAAAGCGAATGAGACTCTGCAGGAGTTTGCGTCGGACGTTGAAAGGCTGGCCCATCTATCAAATGCGGACGCACCCGTGGAATACACCGAGAGAGTAAAAATCCTGAGCTTCATAAATGGCATAGGAGATGTGGAAACGAAGCAAGCTAAATATGCGAATACAAAACTAACATATAGTGAAACGGTATCGCATGCACTGACTCAGGAAACAGCCTCACTTTTGAGTAAGCCCGCATACAAAGCTCATCGCGAAGAAGTGGAAATGCCAGACTGGGTAGACACAATTTTGGAAGCATTAAAAGGAACGCAGCAGAAAAACGATGGTGCCGTCAAATGCTTTAAGTGTGGAAAGCCAGGACATATTGCACGTTATTGCAGTACCAACCCTAATAGTTCCAACAATGTGGGTGGCCGTAAACGCAAACCTGAAGGAGATGAGCAAATCTCAAAATATTTGCAATCGTTAAATTAAAGCGGGTCAGACGCAAGGGGCGACAGCTGTCTCCCGCAATTGAATGCCCCATAATCTCTATCTCACAAATTGGAAGAAGGTCAAGCTATCTTACAGTCGGAAGACATGTGGATGGAAAGGAACGTTTACTGACTCTAGATACAAGTGCATCTCATTCCATCATTCGAGCAGATTTAGTCAACAAAAAGATAAGATCATAGCTTTGAGCCAGATAGCGTACAGCCACTGGAAAAGACACCACGGTTCTAGGAGAAGTAGCATGTGAAGTCGCAATTGGGAACGTCACGGTAGTACACAATTTTATAATGGCAGAGATTGTTGATGGAATCATAATTGGAGTGGACTTCTTAATCGACGAAGGCATCAACATCGATATGCAAAGCAAGACGATGCGATGTAAGAGCATAGATGCGCCACTTAATTTTGGCTACGAGAGAGGCTACAGCAGTAAATGAGTGCTGGTGGAAGAGAGTCAGCAAATACCACCAAAATCCGAAGCAGTAATCTGGGCAAAGGTTGATGGAGATTGTGGGACAACCAAATTGTGGGTTGTCGAAGTAGCAAACAAATCAACACCGAATGTACTTGTAGGAAAAACCTTGTCTATGACAACACAAGATGGACGTATTCCGGTAAGAGTACTCAATGAGTTCAAGTCACCACTCAAACTGACCAAACGAGCTATATTGGGAAGATGCCAAGAAGCTTGAAATAGTTATTAACTGTGAACAGCTCCAGGAAAACGTTTCAACTAGCAAGACTAATCTTTCAAATGACATCACGGTATGGACGGAGGGGCTAGAGGAAGATTATTTGAGTAAGGCTGAACAGCTGATCGTAAAGTACGCAAACATATTTGACCAAGATGGCTCCAAACCAGGCGGCACCAACGTTGTGAAACATCAAATTGACCCTGGAGATGCGAGGCCGATCCGTCAAGCTCCTCGTAGTGTTCCACTGGCGAAGCGGGAAGTGATGAGTCAAATCATACAAGAAATGAGCGACAGCGGTGTAATCGAACAATCAGCTAGTCCATGGAGCTCACCGGTGGTACTTGTGAAGAAGAAGGATGGAAAAATTAGGTTTTGCGTGGACTACTGGTAGTTGAAGGACGTTACGAAAAAGGATAGCTACCCATTGCAAAAAATTGACGACACTCTGGACTCGCTATCTGGTACAAAATGGTTTACCACACTGGACTTAAAAAGTGGCTTCTGGCAAGTGGAAGTGAAGGAGGAAGACAAGAAGAAAACAGCCTTCATTGTCGGTGATGGTCTTTGGCAGTTTACAGTGATGCCTTTTGGACTTTATAATGCACCAGCTACTTTCGAGAGTCTCATGGATCAGGTATTGAAAGGACTACATTGGAAAACATACTTGGTGTACCTGGACAACATCATCGTGTTGGGCAAAAACTTTGATGAGCATCTTAAAAACTTAGAGGAAGTTTTCCAGAGAATAGCTGGCGCTGGTCTGAAACTAAGTCCCAAAAAGTGTTCGCTGTTTACAAAGGATGTAAATTATTTGGGTCATAAGGTAACGACAGAGGGCATCTGCACTGCGAATGAAAAGATAGAAGCTGTTAAGGATTGGCCAAGACCACAAAACTTGCATGAATTAAGAAGTTTCCTTGGGCTTTGCACATATTACCGCCGGTTTGTACCAAACTTTGCCAACGTAGCACATAGCCTCCACGAGCTTACAAAAAAAATAAAGCTTTTGAATGGAAGAAGGAGCAAAAAGTGGAATTCCAAACATTGAAAGAGCGATTGTGCACTGCCCCAATTTTGGCATATCCGATTCCAGGACCAACGTTTATTCTAAATACAGATGCGAGCGGATATGCTATAGGAGGCATTTTAACAGAACTGGTCTATGGACAGGAGAAGGTAGTTGCCTATTACAGCCGTTCGATTGGAAAACCAGAGAGGAACTATTGCGTTACACGGAGGGAGCTGTTGGCACTGAACATTAAACATTTTCACAAGTACCTCTACGGCCAGCCATTTCGCGTCAGAACAGATCACGCAGCGTTGAAATGGCTTCTGCAGTTCCGTATTCCAGAAGGACAATTGGCAAGGTGCATCGAGCGACTACAAAGCTATGACTTTTCCATTGAGCATCGGAAAGGTAGTACCCACGGGAATGCAGATGCAATGCCACGAAGACCACGTAGTTTGCCGCATACAAACCATTAGCAAACTACGAAACACAATGAAAGTGGTGCATTTGGAAAGTCTGGCAGCATGTAGACCGGAAAATTTGTCTGATCGGGACGATCTTACTTGGGTGGAGGGCAGCGTGACGAATATTACCATCTCTAAGGTTATTAAATAATGGCACAACATTTAAGCAAGCTACATAAACACATTAATCATCATGTACACACATACATACAAGCAGCAGAGAGATACTCACAAACGCATGTCATCAACTCACATATACACACGCATATGGTTACACACTACAAATACACGCGAGTATGGCTGGTGAACAGGTAGAGGATTCTAGAAGAAGAAACGCTTAGAAATCTGGGCAGAGAGAATAAAAGCAGAGGCGGAGGCTGAGTAGTCCGTAATCAGTTTGATTTAACCACGGTTGGTTGCGAAATATAAGTTATTGTGAAGTACTTTCAAAGTAGTCTAATAAAGACCATTTTGTATTATTGAATATTGGAGTTATTTATTCAACAATTTAGCGATTCGAACGTTGGCAAAAGGTTGCAAATAAGCAGAATTTCCCTAAATTCGTTACAATACGTTATCAAAGAAGACAATAATTTTAGATTACCTCTCTTCAAAACAGAAGTGGACAAGCAAAATATATTTTACAAAGGCCTGAAATATTTCAATGAACTTCCGAATCACATAAAAAGTAGTAATAACTTGAACACTTTTAAGAAAAGTCTACTGGAGCACTGTAAAAACCTTCCAATAAGATAAAGTTTTTTCCCTTTATTTTTACATGGTATATCCGATACGAGAGTGGGAAAATGGAATGGTAATAGCGGAAGCATCAAAATACAATGCATCCGGCCCTAAGGAAAAGAAAATCGGTCGCTAACTATATTTCCAGACCGTTCCAACAAAACATAAATATTTTGAGTCGCCCTAGTATGTGAGATCTTAACATTATGTTAACAGCAACTCTCTACTACTTTAGTCAAACAGTTAACTACAAGAATGGAAAGATCTTACCGTTTTCAAGGGTTAGCGAAACTCTTGCAAACGGTGGCTCTTCCACTTCTTTTGCGATCACAGAAAGGATAAGCAGCAAACTTCAGCCACCACGATTCACGTAAGTCAGACTTGAAATTAAATATACATTAATATATACTAGTATCGCCAGTGGTCGAAATTCGACCAACGTGTATTTTTATACTCAGTTGAGCAGAGCTCACAGAGTATATTAACTTTGATTGGATAACGGTTGGTTGTACAGGTATAAAGGAATCGAGATAGATATAGACTTCCATATATCAAAATCATCAGTATCGAAAAAAATTTGATTAAGCCATGTCCGTCCATCCGTCTGTCCGTTAACACGATACCTTGAGTAAATTTTGAGATATCTTGACGAAATTTGGTACATAGATTCCTGGGCGCTCATCTCAGATCGCTATTTAAAATGAACGATATCGGACTATAACCACGCCCACTTTTTCGATATCGAAAATTTCGAAAAATCGAAAAATTGAGATAATTCATTACCAAAGAGGGATAAAGCGATGAGACTTGGTAGGTGCGTTGAACTTATGACGCAGAATAGAAAATAAGTAAAATTTTGGACAATGGGCGTGGCACCGCCCACTTTTAAAAGAAGGTAATTTAGAAGTTTTGCAAGCTGTAATTTGGCAGTCGTTGAAGATGTCATGATGAAATTTGGCAGAAACGTTACTCCTATTACTGTATGTATGCTTAATAAAAATTAGCAAAATAGGAGAACGACCACGCCCACTTTAAAAAAAAATGTTTTTAAAGTGAAATTTTTACAAAAAATTTAATATCTTTACAGTATATAAGTAAATTATGTCAACATTCAACTCCTGTAATGATATGGTGCAACAAAATCCAAAAATAAAACAAGATTTCAAAATGGGCGTAGCTCCGCCCTTTTTCATTTCATTTGTCTAGGATACATTTAATGCCATAAGTCGAACAAAAATTTACCAATCCTTGGGAAATTTGGCAGCGGCTTAGATTCTAGGACGATAGCTAAGGCCCACTCCCTTTTAAAATACTCATTATCACCTTTCGTTTGATACCCATAATGTACAAGCGCATTCTGTTCCACCTTTATAACGATATCCCGAAAAGGCGTCCACCTATAGAATTAAGGCCCACTCCCTTTTAAATACTCGTTAACACCTTTCATTTGATACCCATATCGTAAAAAAATTCTAAAGTCACCCCTGGTCCACCTTTATGGCGATATCTCGAAAAGGCGTCCACCTATAGAACTAAGGCCCACTCCCTTTTAAAATACTCATTAACACCTTTCGTTTGATACCCATATTGTACAAACGCATTCTAGAGTCATCCCTGGTCCACCTTTATGGCGATATCTCGAAAAAGCGTCCACCCATAGAACTAAATCCCACCCACTTTTAAAATACTCCTTAACACCTTTCATTTGATACCCATATCGTCCAAATTAATTCTAGAGTCACCCCTGGTCCACCTTTATAACGATATTCCGAAAAGGCGTCCACCTATAGAGCTAAGGCCCACTTCCTTTTAAAATACTCAATAACACCTTTCATTTGATACCCATATCGTACAAACAAATTCTAGAGTCAGCCCTGGTCCACCTTTATGGCGATATCTCGAAAAGGTGTCCACCTATAGAACTATGGCCCACTCCCTCTTAAAATACCTGCCATTTGATACGCATGTCATACAAACACATTACAGGGTTACCCGAAGTTCATTTTCCTACATGGTGATTTTCCCTTATTTTGTCTCCATAGCTCACAACTGAGTATGTAATGTTCGGTTACACCCGAACTTAGCCTTCCTTACTTGTTTTCAACTCAGTCTATGCATCAAGTGTTGGAAATGTAGCAAACTGGTCTAACTTACTTAACTTTTTCTTTAAAATTTTGAATTTTATCTAAGACTTTGTACTTTTTGATTGTATTTTCTTAAATTTTCTACAAACTTTTCACGTGTAATTATAACGTATTGGTATGGAGCTCCTTAAACAAAAATATAAAAATTATGTAAAATCAAATGAAAAGTGACATAGAATTATGGTGAAATTACTTGAAATTGAATTGAAAAATAGGCTTTTCCACACCACCCGGAAGTTCCCCGTTGGCGCGCTACCGAAGTTAGTTTTGGGAGCTCGGTTCCCCAGTAGGCCTATATAACCCACATACATATATCGCCCATTTACTTCAATAGTGTCATAATTCAAAAAACACGAACTTTTAGTTAAAAACGAAGAAATTTGCTAAAGGAATTTAGCCTATTTCACGCCACCCGTTTAATTTTGTATAAATACATATATAATATGTAAGTGTGACACAAAAAAAAATTTCGAGTAGAATAGAGGATACCTTCATAAAAAATAAAATAAAAAAATTATGTAATGAGAAAGAAAGCAGAGTTTACTAAAAAATGTTTAATTAAAGAAAAAAATTAAGTACTTAAATTGCGAAAAAATTAAGTGAACTGAACAAACAGTTCCAAATAAAAACGTAATAAGTGCACTTAGACTTTTTCCGGGGTTTAATGTGATCATTGTGGAAATATGAAGATTCTAATGTTCGGATATTTAACGTTGGGATTCCCATTGAGATCTATGTACGTAATTAATTTGTATTAAATTTGTAAACACTCCGTTTCATGAATATATATGACCATATCTACCATAAAATATCGTCTGTTAACAATACAATACTAAGATATAACAAAGCAGAATAAATTAGAAAGAAAAGAAAAACAAACAAAAACATTAAAGTTATTCACGCAAACATATTTACTAAAATAAAATTGATTTCATAACTTTAAGCGACATAAAAAAATTAGGGTTATGGGATCTAAGCATCCGATTAATGGATATATAATCCAACAAAGTTAGCCTAATAATAAATACTAGTATCGCCCGTGGTCGAAATTCGACCAACTGGTATTTTTTTCAACTCACTCTATGCATCCAGTGTTGGGGTAGTGCAATAATGCGTTAATAGTTGAGCAGTGAGTGGAAATATAGCAAACTGATCTATCTTGCTTAAAGTTCTCATTAAAATTTTGAATTTGATCTAAGACGTTATAATCTTTGATTGTATTTTCTTAAATTTTCTACAAACTTTTCAAATGTAATTATAAGTAGAGCTCCTTAAAAAAAATATAACAAATATGTAAAATCAAATGAAATTTACATAGAATTGTGGTGAAATTACTTGAAATTGAATTGAAAATTTGCTTTTTATACACTACCCGGGAGATATGCCGTTGGCGCGCTAGCAAGGTTAGTTTTGGGTGCTCGGTTCCCCAGTAGGCTTATATCACCAACTACATATACATATATCGCCCATTTACTTCAATAGCGTAATAATTCAAAAAACTCGAATTTTTAGTTAAGAACGAAGAAATGTGCTAAAGGAATTTAACCTGTTTCACACCACCTATTAGGTATGCAATCGGCGCTTTACTATTACATATGTATTTATAATTAATTAAATAAAATTATAATTTGCCATTAATTGTTATAAATGAATTTTGTTAGTTTCAACAAAAGTTAACTCATTATTTGTGATTTTCTTGAAAACAACTAAAATAAAAAACAAATAATGTGTTAAATAAAGACTTATGTATTTACGTGTAAGTAAAATTTACCACAAAAAATGGGCCGTTCAAAAATTAATTCTATTTAAGGTTTTTTGGTACGCTACAAGTTATTTTGGAACAGTTTTTTAGGATTTTGGTAGAGGCTATTATAAGTAAGTGGCAACATTGGGCACCATATTTGTATGTACGTGAAACATTTGTGCTTTCGAATTTAGCAGGGAATCATAAAGGTTTAGGTCTTTGAAATTCGCATTAGAACACTTAGATAATTGTTCCCAAAGATGGCGCGCTTGTGCACGAAAATTAATTTCGATATTTGTATGAATTGTTCGAATTTACAAAAAACTTTTTCTATTAATTATAAACAAATAGAGTAATATTTGTTAACAAAAATAGGCCCATGTTCTGCGGCTGATCAATACGAATCGACTCATATAACTTTTATATGATTTTACGTATGCTAAGTATGCGAAACAGCCTATCAATTGATTGTATGGAAATTTTGTTAGCGTATTAATATATAGATAGTGGGTAAAATACTGCCTATGCAATACGGCCGCCATGATGCCGGTTGCCGTTTTCACCTAAAATCAAGGGACGTTTTTTTTTTCGTTTAATATACAACGTGAAATTTTCCGATTCAGTTAAGTTGCATTTAAATAATAATAAACTAAGTGGAAATAAACGAATATATAATAAAGTAAAATAAGAAATAAAATAAATTAGCATAAAAGACAATATAAAAAATTTAATGTTATATTTTTGTAAATTTTTTGTTTTTTGTTCAGTATAAGGCGTACTTTATTTAAAATGAGGATTAAAGTTGCAAATGCAAAAACATTTTCGGGCAAATTTGCCATTAATTGTTATAAATGAATTTAGTTAGTTTCAACAAAAGTTAACGCATTATTTGTGATTTCATGTTTTCTTAAAAACAACTAAAATAAAAAACAAATAATCTGTTAAATAAAGACTTATGTATTTACGTGTATGTAAAATTTGCTACAAAAAATGGGCCGTTCAAAAATTAATTCTATTTAAGGTTTTTTGGTACGCTACAAATTATTTTGGAACAGTTTTTAGGATTTTGGTAGAGGCTATTATAGGTAAGTGGCAACATTGGGCACCATATTTGTATGTACGTGAAACATTTGTGCTTTTGAATTTAGCAGGGAATCATAAAGGTTTACGTCTTTGAAATTCGCATTAGAACACTTAGATAATTTTTCCAAAGATGGCGCGCTTGTGCACGAAAATTAATTTCGATATTTGTATGAATTGTTCGAATTTACAAAAAACTTTTTCTATTAATTATAAACAAATAGAGTAATATTTGTTAACAAAAATAGGCCTATGCACTGCGGCTGATCAATACGAATCGATTCATATAACTTTTATATGATTTTACGTATGCTAAGTATGCGAAACAGCTTGTCAATTAATTGTATGGAAATTTTGTTAGCGTATTAATATATATATAGCGGGTAATATACTGCCTATGCAAGACGGCCGCTATGATGCCGGTTGCCGCTCTGACCTAAAATCAAAAAACATTTTCGAGCAAATTTGCCATTAATTGTTATAAATAAATTAGTTTCAACAAAAGTTAACTCATTATTTGTGATTTCATGTTTTTTTGAAAACAACTAAAATAAAAAACAAAGAATCTGTTAAATAAAGACTTATGTATTTACGTGTAGGTAAAATTTGCCACAAAAAATGGGCCAGTCAAAAATTAATTCTATTTAAGATTTTTGATACGCTATAAATTATTTTGGAACAATTTTTTAGGATTTTGGTAGAGGCTATTATAGGTAAGCGGCAACAATGGGAAACCATATTTGTATGCAGGTGAAACATTTGTGCCTTCGAATTTAGCGGGGATACATAAAATTTGAAATTCACATTAAACACTTAGATAATTGTTCCCAAAGACGGCTCGCTTGTGCATAAAGGTTTAGGTCTTTGAAATTCGCATTAGCAAACTTAGATAATTGTTCCTAAAGATGGCGCGCTTGTGCACGATAATGAATTACGATATTTGTATGAATTGTTCGAATTTACAAAAAACTTTTTCTATTAATTATAAACAAATAGAGTAATATTTGTTAACAAAAATAGGCCTATGCACTGCGGCTGATCAATACGAATCGATTCATATAACTTTTATATGATTTTACGTATGCTAAGTATGCGAATCAGCTTGTCAATTAATTGTATGGAAATTTTGTTAGCGTATTAATATATAGATAGTGGGTAATATACTGCCTATGCAAGACGTCCGCTATGATGCCGGTTGCCGCTCTGACCTAAAATTAAAAAAGTTTTTGGGACGTGTTTTTGTTTCGTAATTAGCATAAAAGGCAATGCAACTACATTTTCGAGCAAATTTGTCATTAATTGTTATAAATAAATTAGTTAGTTTCAACAAAAGTTAACTCATTATTTGTGATTTCATATTTTTTGAAAACAACTAAAATAAAAAACAAAGAATCTGTTAAATAAAGACTTATGTATTTACGTGTAGGTAAAATTTGCCACAAAAAATGGGCCGGTCAAAAATTAATTCTATTTAAGATTTTTGGTACGCTATAAATTATTTGGAACAATTTTTTAGGATTTTGGTAGAGGCTATTATAGGTAAGCGGCAACAATGGGAAACCATATTTGTATGCAGGTGAAACATTTGTGCCTTCGAATTTAGCGGGGATACATAAAATTTGAAATTATAATAAAATAAAATAAGAACTAAAATAAATTAGCATAAAAGGCAATATAAAAAATGTTATGTTATATTTTTGTAACTTTTTTTTTCGTTCAGTATAAGACGTACTTTATCTAAAATGAGGATTAAATCTGCAAATGCAAAAACATTTTCAGGCAAATTTGCAATTAATTGTTATAAATAAATTAGTTAGTTTCATCAAAATCTCGCAGATCGTTCAAAATGTTCAGGGATAGCTCTTTACGCAGGGATTGTCCCTCGTGCACTTACTCCAGAGAGGCTTCGAACCTAACCCCGGTCTTTGGAATTGGTACTGCTGCGTCTGCTGAAGAGAAATTGAGATACATAAAATGGTCACACTTTTGTCTGTATATCTGGTGCAAAGCGTAGTTTCACCTGGGGTTAACTCCTAATAATCGTCGCAAACACAATTTCTTTAAATCATTTGTGGCTACTTGGCGGTCACGCACAAATGCGACTTACGGTTGCTATTAATGGTCTAATACTCAGGACTCTCGTGGCACATGGCGCCTTCAGTTTTTTCGGCTGTGTTTAAGAGCTACAATTCCCGATGTGCGAACAGTAGCAATCCCGACCACCAGTCGCTACCACGCCTCCTGTCCTCACACCATATGTCAGCACAGAAGCTATAGGACTGCAACTTCGAACTCACACCTTCGTCGACGTCACTTTCCTAGAAGCTCTAGGTGTAGCTACGAAGACTTTATAACGAATGTTTTAGTCCCGCTATGCTGCCTAGCTACAACAGATAAACACCTTGAAACGTTAGGGAGTGACTATTCGGCCATGGATGCCGCCCTCGAAATCATAAGCAGTCTAAGTGGATGTCATTGCGTAACTCATGGGTGAAAATCTAATCCTCGACGCATCTATATAATTAAAATTTAACAAGGACCATGGATAAAATTTCTAAAATTTAGACCAAAGTTTGCAGACGTTTGTGTTCACAACATTAATTTCGATAGTCTTCGTTAAATCAAAACGATATTTAAGAATGAAAGTCGACCGATTTTAAGTTGAAAGATGTTAACTGCTGTTTTCCGACCTTATGATATAAAAGCTCATTATGGATGACTAGTTCGACTGTCCACTACGTTATGGTAGTAGCACACACGGTCATTAGTTCGACTGTCTTGGGAAAGCTTTTTTTTCACCCCTTTGAGTGTTCTTGCGAAGAACAAAGCCTCACCTGGTAAATATATGTATGTGCCTACGTATTCACATTTGTAAAAGGAGCCGTATCGTGTAGGTCATATTTAAACTTGGTTGATAGGCCATACTCAATGTGATTCACTCCAAGGGACTAATTTTGGATAGGGATTTTGCCTCACTTATTTAGCTTATTCTCTCAGCCAATCGCAATATAATTTTTTTTAAAAAATCCGCACCAAAGGCGGTGTTAAGCTGACATCGAAAGCGCCTGTTTTTTTTAAATAACTTTTGAGCAGTTGGAAAGAGTTAAATTTCGCAATTAGTTTCTTATAACTGGCAGTGATGCGCATCCCTTTATACCATTTCCGACAAATTTTCGACATGAACAATAAATGGCCTAAACAGTCTTAAGCTGCAGACATTGGTGCTTTATCGGTAACCGTATCGGTAACCTTATAACAGCTGATTTGACCAACCGTATGGGAATCAATGCAATCGATTATTGGTGCCGCTAAGGTCTTAACCGTATCGTAGCCAACCAATTGGTTTTTGGTTTACCGTCGTAACGATAAACAGCTGATTACGTTAGGGATACGACTACAGCGATACGACATACGGCACCAATGACTCCCGCTTTAAACGAGTAGAAAATATAGTAACGCGCCGGACGCCGCCGCCGCGCCTATATTTTTGACATTCGGCGGCGGCGTGCGAAAAACGTCCCAAATCGGCGGCGGCGGCGGCGTTTATCGGCGGCGTATATCTCTAGTACAGGCATGTAAAATAATGAAAGTCACGACGAGATCGCAAACTAAAAAGAATTCCAGTAATAATAGTAATAGAAATGAAGAGAAGAAAAGTCACAAAGAGAACCTTATAATATACGAAGCGCTTAATAAATGTGAAGTAAAAAGACTAGTCCAGCCAGTTTTCGATCCTCCGAAATTATATTTCAAAAAAGGAAAGAAAATTTGTAGTGAAATAAATATAGAGAATCAAATTGTTGAGGCGAAAATTGACTTAGGACAATTCTTTACCAGGCTTATGGAAAAAGCCGGCAATTTGAAAATTAAGAAAATATCCTTAGGAGACAAATTGTTTAATTATACTCGAAATGTGTCTATTAAAGAAATAGAAACCAAAGTTCTCAAAAATGTAACTATTGCATTAACTCCGGAGGTTGTGCATGTGACGGAAAATGATAAAATTAAAAAGATTCTTCATAAATATCACGACGATCCTGTTAATGGTGGCCACCCAGGAATCAATCGTACAACTAATAAAATAAGACAAAAATATTACTGGAAAATTATGGAAAATTATATAAGAAAATATTGTCACGGATATTAGCATCACTAAGTTATCCCATCACTAAGGCGATGCTAAGGCCACGATAAGCAGTATTTACGTCAATAATCAAATCATGTATTGTTACGGTCTGCTGCAACGGTCTACGGCTACGATCCACTTGGGAGCGTGTTCACGCGAACACACCTAGTGATGTGGCGAAAGGTGCGATAAAAAGTATCGAAAAACAAGGAAAAGACAGACGGGCGATCGCTAACGAAGAAGAAAAAAAAAGGAAAAAACCACGAGTTCCGGAGGAAGAAAAAATTTTTTGTTTTCCTTGTTTCGAGCGGAGTGGGTAAGACGTGGTGATTTTGTGCGCCAAAAATTTTCTACCTAAGGGTAAAAGTACTTAAAAGTGAATTGTTTTAAGTCAATAAGCAAGGTGCCTATGGAAACAACCCAATACTCCTTTTTGAGCTGGGTTTTGTGGTTAGCTGTGGCCAAGCGTACTTTAAATTACACGACCGATACATTGACTAGCGATCACCTGGAAAAATACGCATAGCAGTGGATGTAGGGAGCATCGCCTTCAACTTACTATGCCACCTGAAGAAATAGATGCCACAGCTAATACCATTTAAATCGCAATCGTAACGCGACTGAAGGAGATGTAGCAACAATCAGCTCCGCAGTCTCCTTTTCAAATTGTTTAATTTACCGACATTGGCCATTCCGACTGTTTTACTATTGGCCGCAATTTCACTTTTCGTTATGGCAACATACAACGGCCACCTACTATTGTGACGTGGTCTGCGCTGACTGCATGGTACCCCAAAACTACCACAACCTCCATACGTAGTAGCATATGATAAAGCGCCAACCACCACAACGGCGCCCACTATTATTACGAGCATCACCATCGGTAGTACCTTCCCCAACCTTTTATTAGCGCCAACCGCGAGCGCAACAACCACCAGACGTACCGCCACCACCGGTTGCAACGCACACAACGGAGCTGCGAACATAGGTCCGAGGCCACTAATCTTAACACCTATAACCGGCGGTACCACCGACCCCAATACTAGCCCCATCTTTATCGGCTGCGTCCATACCGGCGATAATACTACTAGCGCATCTTTATTAACTGCGTTCATACCGGCGATACTACTACTAGCGCATCGTTATTAGCTGCGTCCATACCGGCTATAACAATACTAGCGCAACCCTTATCAGCTACGACCATATGGGCTACAATAAACCAGCTACAATGACAACCACAGGGCAGCGAATATAGGCCTGCGGCCATTCCAATTGCGACACCGAACATCAGCGGTTAAAGCGGTGAGTTCGCTCCAATACTGAACTAAAAATATGTATTTGTAGCCTTAACCTAGTCTTTTAAAATTATATTTTTGACTCTGCAACATTATATAATGTTAATATACCAACATACTCAAATTAAGGCTATCACCCTAGTGTAGAATTAAAACGAATGTGAATGCGAATGCAATATGCATAATGACCGAAGGAAATGAAAAGTTAAAAGAAAAGGCAATTCTTGTTGTACGTTCGAAATTGTTGCATACTGAAAAAAATTAACAAACAAAAAAACAAAGCATATCTTAATGGTCATAGGTGTGCAATTTATACTACCTGTGAAACAAAAAAAAAGTGTTTCAGGTATTAAAATTTGCTTCGCGTTACGGTAGAATTTTACTATTACATTTTTAATTGATGCAATCGTTGCGGATATGATTTTGGAATGAGCAAAAAGTATTGATATTGTTTCGGTAAGGAATAAAGTTTTATTGGTAATTCAAGTTCAATTGCATTATCAGTTAAAATGCATTAAATCTTTATTAAGAGGCGCAAATAACAAGTAATGCGGATTAGCTTACATTATCAAAACAAAAACTTTTTTGTATAAATTTTTTTTTTGACTGAGTTGAACTAAACCCGAAACAATACCAACCCTGACTGATACATGTAAAACAGTTTACGTTTCACTTGAACAAGTAAAACGATTTCATTAATTTTACTAAAAGTTTAAAAAGTTCACGTTTTACCTGAACCTGTAAAACAATTTCGTTGAGTTTACAATAAATTTAAAAGTTCACGTATGAGGTGGGTTTTGTCTAAGGCTGGGGTAACGCTCAGTCAATCCAGAGTCGAGTAAAGGTCCCACAAACCCCTACTGAATAAATACACGATATTTATGTGTTACGAACACACGCACACACGGCTGGAGATATTAGGCGGACAGCAGCTTTCAGTCGCAAGATGGCGAGGGGGGGGGGCGGAGCGTCGACTAACGGAGGTTCGGTAGGGCGGCTGAACGGTCGGGTAACGGACGGACTGGTACGGCGGTACGGAAGCAGCGGCGGGATAGAAGCACCGGTTTCACTGCGGTAGGATGGCAAGCGGCCAACGGTCGTCGTCGCAGTGGCGGGACGGATGCAGCGGCTTAACGGCGGTAGGATGGCGGACGGCCAACGGACGTCGTAGCAGCGGCGTGACGGATGCAGCGGCTTAACGGCGGTAGGGTGGCGAACGGCCAACGGACGTCGTAGCAGCGGCGTAACGGATGCAGCGGCTTAACGGCGGCAGGATGGCGGACGGCCAACGGACGTCGTAGCAGCGGCGTGACGGATGCAGCGGCCTAACGGCGGTAGGATGGCGAGCGGCCAACGGTCGTAGTAGCAGCGGCGGCACCAGAAGGGCGACGATGCGGCGGCAGCGGCGGCAGCGGCGGTGGGCTACGGAGCGCGTACCAGGGCCGTGGTGAGAGGGGAGATGGGCTGGCGACGGGGTTTACCTGGACAGCGGCCGCGTGTTCCGGGCGGGATAGGATGGGCGTACCAGCGGACTTGTATTGGTCGGTCGGTCGGCTTCGGCAGGATCGGGCTGATCGAACGTCTTCGGCAGGCTCGGTAATCGGCGGGGTCAGTCACCTGCGGGAGAAACTGCGAGGACTCGGGTTAGTGCTGGTTTCACCGCTGGACACCCCCGCCTCCCTACTTGCACACTAGTAGAAGGTGCGTAAGGGGGGTGGGGTTGTACCAGCCGAGACGCCGTGGGTCGACCCGTGGCGGAGGGGAAGTGCACCTTACCGGCACAGCGGTAGCCCCTTGTGCGCACGCATCGGCTCATGGCCGAACCAGAGCTGCGGAGAGGGGGTCGTGCGGTCGTTCGGGCGGCGAGTCATTCCTTACTAGACCAGGACGACGGAGAGAAGGGTAGGCCGAAGACACCACTCGCGTCATCCTGGTGCAGCAGGGGGTGATTCGCGCCACGGCCGCAACCTCTTCTCCCCAGCTAACTAGAGGGAGTGGTTCCTCCGCTCCGGCCAGCCTACTAAAATCAGAGCTGAGTGGGGGGGGGGGGGGGGTTATTTGGTCATTAAGACAGGGGGCCGCTCAACACCGAGGTGGGCGACGGAGGGAAGGATAGTCCGAAGACACCACTCGCGTCGTCCAGCCCAGGTGAAGGGTGACCCGCGCCATGACAGCGCCCCTTCCACTCAGTCCGAGCCGCGGGGGAGGGGGGTTATTTGGTCATTAAGGCAGCGGGCCGCTCAACACCAGGGTGGGCGACGGAGGGAAGGATAGTACGAAGACACCACTCGCGTCGTCCAACTCTGGTGGAGGGTGACCCGCGCCATGACAGCGCCCCCTTCCACTCGGCCAGCTAGCCGGAGTGGCAATTTTGTCTTTAAAAAGACAACCACTCCCGCTGGCTCACCTGCGAGGACTGAATTGCAAAAATTCAAATTCAATGTTTATATGGGTGGTGCCGCAAACTGGTTGAGAAGTCAACGCACCATTATTGTGCTTTTTCATTCGTTTGCTATCAGTGGTTGTTGACTATGCTACACAGGTGGTTTTTGGCTATGCTATAGAAACTGGTTGAGAAGTCAACGCACCATTATTGTGCTTTTTCATTGGTTTGCTATTAGTGGTTGTTGACTATGCTATACAAGCATAAGTACAAGTGGTTTATTGTAACGCTACGTTACAGTCCCCCTCCCACTTCGGTTGACGGAAAGCTGCGGTGGGGAAAGATGGATCTCCAGGCATGGCCTAGGTCTTGTGCCGGTGTGCATGTGGGCGAAGCACTTTATTTAAAAAAAAAAATTTTTTTTTCCGAAAATATACAGAGTCATTCCACTTATATCTAACAGGGTTAATGTTATTGTAATTGTTCAAAAAAAAAAATGTTCCACTGTTTTTTTTTTTTTTTTTTTTTTTTTTTTGTCGAGGGTGGAGTCGTACTAAACTGTGTCCGTTGTCGTACTTCTCTTGTTCCCCTTTTAATGTTATGTAGATATGTATGTATTTCTATATATATATATATATTTTTTTTTTTTTTTTTTTTTGTGAAAATAATTTACAATTCATTTCTTACTTAAATCTAACAAGTTTTTGTAGAAGGTATGAAAATATAAAAATATAAAAAAGAAATGCGGCGGCCTCTTCTCTTGCTGTCTCATTCGACTTGTACCATTCGGTTGATTCCCATCAGCGAGACTTTCGCCCGGTTCTCGCCCATCATCTTCACCTTGACGCGCTGGTTCTTCCAATAGAATTTCCAGCACTTTTTGCTCAGTTTTGTCGGGCGTTTTAGTTTTAGTAGTGTTCGTGGAAACATATTCCATCACCAAGTACGGGCCGGAAAATTTTGGTGCTAACTTCTGGGCGAATTTGTCGGCCGCGGATGAGAGTGGGTGGTCCCTTTTCATCACCTGCTCGCCTATGCGTGGCTTCCATTGCCGTCTGCGTAAGTCGTAGTGTTTTTTCTGTTGCTTTGAAGCTTTGGCTAGGTGCCCTTTTATCTCGTCCCATAACTTGGTGATGGACGGTGGTACGGTTGGTGGCTCTGCTGGTACTGCTCCCTCCGTGCGCACTTGCTGCGGTGCTGTAAGGTCTCTACCGAAGTTGATTTCTGCTGCTGATGCTGTTGTCGATTCGTGGCTAGCCGTGTTTATCGCGAATGCTATTTGCGGAATCTCCTGGTCCCAGGTGCGGCGGTCGTCCTTGCATCGCTGAGCTATCATGGTTTTCACGACTCGGTTGGTTCGCTCGGTGGGGTTTTCGTGCGGGGCGTAAGCTGCCATAAACTTGTGATCGATGCGGTGGTCGTTCAAAAACGCTGCTAATGCCTTCTCGACGAATTGTTTACAATTGTCGGTGAGGAAGGTTTTCGGGCAGCCAAATCGGTATATGACTCTTTCTTGGAGTGCTTTGATTACGCTTGTCGTTGTCGCTTGGCGCACTGGGATCAACTCCACCCACTTGGAGAATTTATCCACCATGACGAGGAGACAAGTATTTCCTTGCTTGGAACGGGGCAGTGGTCCCACGAAGTCAGCGGTTACTATTTCCCACGGCCGTGATGATTGCATGGTTGCCATCAATCCTGCTGGGCGTCTTTGCTCGACTTTGTATTCTGCGCATCTGATACACTTCCGTACGTGTTTGAGAATATCGCGGAACATCCCGGGCCAGTAATAGTTCTGTTGTGCTCTCTTAAGCGTCTTCTTCACCCCGAGATGTCCGGCGGCGGCGGCGTCGTGGACTTCTTGTAGTACGTCCTTTCGTCGGTCGGCTGGGATGCACAGCTTCCATTGCGGTGACCGCGAGAGTTGATTTCTCGGGGAAATGTGGCGGAAGAGTCGGTTATCGACGATCTGGTAATCTGGATGTGCTTGAGGTTTTTCCCGCACCTGTCTTGCTTTCCTCTCGTGCCAGTCGTTATGGTGTACAAAATGTCGTCATCGGCGTGTTGTAGCGGGCAGCGGGAGAGTGCGTCGGCTACCACGTTCTATGCTCCTTTTCGGTATTCTATCTCGAAATTATATTGTTGCAATTCCAGTGCCCATCTTGCCAGACGTCCAGAGGGGTTTTGGAGCGAGTGCAGCCATTTTAGTGAGTTGTGGTCGGTGATGACGGTGAAGTGATACCCCTCCAGGTACGGTCTCATCTTACGGATACCCCATAGCACGGCGAGGCATTCCTGTTCGGTGGCCGAGTATCGCTTTTCCAGCTGGGTTAGGCTTCGGCTGGCGTAAGCTACTACGTTCTCGTGGTCGGAATGGCGTTGATAGAGCACGACGCCCAGGCCCTCTCCGCTCGCGTCGGTCTGGAGAAAAAACGGTCGAGAGAAGTCCGGACAACAAAGTATTGGCGCGCTGGAAAGCTTATCCTTGAGTGCTTTGAAAGCGTGATTTTGGTGCGCCTCCCATTTCCAGACTTGTCCCTTTTTCAGCAGTTGGTTAAGCGGCGCGGCGAGCGTAGAGAAGTCTGCCACGAAGCGGCGGTACCAAGACGCGAGTCCAAGAAAACGGCGGAGCTCTTTGAGCGTTTTCGGTGCGGGCATCTCCTGTACAGCGGATACTTTTGCTGGATCGGTGTGAGTTCCTTTCGAACTGATGATGTGTCCTAGGTAATGGAGTTGTTGCTGGACGAAGCTGCACTTTTCGAAGTTTACTTGCATCCTGTGTCTTTGTAGGCGCTCGAGCACTTCCCTCAAGATCGCCAAGTGTTCTTCGAAGGTATCTCCCAATACGATGATATCGTCCAGGTAGGCGAAAACTTTTGGTTGGAGTTCGGGCCCAAGTATCGAATCCAGAGCGCGTTGAAAGGTAGCCGGAGCAGAGTGTAGGCCAAATGGCATGACTTTCCACTGGAACAATCCCCTGCCAGGAACTGTAAATGCGGTGTATGGGCGAGATGCTCTGGCGAGCGGGATCTGCCAGTAGCCGTTCTTCAAGTCAATGGTCGAGATGAATTTCGCCTCTTTCAGCTGGTCGATAATGGCTCCAATTTGCGGCAACGGGTAAGCGTCTGGTTCGCTGGCGGCGTTGAGTTGGCGGTAATCGATGCACATCCTCCACGTGCCCTGTTTTTGCGGACTAGCACGATTGGCGAGCTGTACGCGCTTCGCGATGGTTCTATCCTTCCTCCTGCTAATAGCTCGTCTACCTCTTCGTTGATGACTTGTTGCATGGCCGGGTTGCGGGGGTAGTATCGTTGCTTCAGCGGTCGGTTGTGTTTGAGACGAATCGTATGCTCGGCTGCAGTGCTTGGCCCGATGATTTCGCCAAACCGCTTTTGGTGATGCGCCAGGAAATTTCCCAGTTCCGTGTTTTGTTCGTCGCTCAGGTGTTCTCGGCTCGTCAATGCACATAGCGTATCCAGTTCGGGTGCTCTCTTGGTCACGGTGGCCTCTAGCGGCTGACCATCCAGCGTGAGGATGATTCCCCTCTGTTTAGGAAGTCCATTCCGAGGATTACCTGTTCGGCCAAGTTTGGGATAACGGACAGCATCGCGTCTGTGGCTCGTCCTTGATACACAATCCTTGCCGGGTAGGAATTTGAGGTAAAGACGCACGTTTGGTCTGCCAGCTGGATACTTCGCTTGTTGGGGCGTGCCTTGATGTTGTTCTTTTCTAGGTGTTTCCGTACGGTGTCATCTACATAGGATAGGGTGGCGCCGGTGTCCACTAGTGCGCGCACGCTCATGTTCTCGATGACCACTGGTATATAGAATCGGCCATCTACATGTGTTTTTGCGGTTGATTTGCTGGCGGGTGGTTCCCTCGGTTTCTCTGGTCGGACGTACGGTGCTTGGCGGCTTCCTTTAATAGCGTTGGACGGCGTTCGGGATGCGTTCTCGGTAATTGGGCTAGTCGGAGGGCATAGGCAGTCCCTGGAGAGGATGTTGTCTTGGCCACACCAGGAGCAGAACTTCCTCCAGGGGCCCTTACATTGGAAGCGGTGGTGTCCGCGTTCCTTGCAGCGCCAACAGCACTCTTTGCTGTCGTATTCCATGGGTAGGTGGCATAGGCTGTGGGCCACCATTTTTCCCTGTTTCGCTTCCTCGCCTCTTAACAGCTCATACTCTTCCGTTAGCTCCAGGAGCTCCTCGATCGTCCTAAACTCGCTGCGTTTGACGAAAAGGCGGTATTCCACGCGTAGACCATCATAGATCCGTTCGAGGTGATTCTCTTCGCACATCGTCGGGTGTTGGCGGATCAGCGTTTCCAGTGCGAGGATGTAGTCCTTGGCCTTCTCTCGGCCTTGCTGTTTGCGTTGTCGGATGGCCTCTTCCAAGTGTCGTATGTGTCGCTTAGGTAGAAAAAAATTTTGCACCTCCCTCCGCAGATCGCTCCAGCGGTGTATGTGTTGCTTACGGACGCGGTACCATTGCAGTGCCTTCCCACGTAGAAGCTCCGGCAGTGTTGGGAGGAGTCGGTCGACGGGGATGCGGTAGCATTCGGCAAGCTCCTCTATCCTCTCAAGAAATTCGTGCAGTGACTCCTCCCCCGAAAAGTGCAAGTCCCAGCGGCGAACGGTATTCATAAGTTCACCGTCGCTCATTTCGTCTCGTTTCGGTAGTGCGTTCTCTCCCTTTCCTCCGTGCGGCTGTGGGCTGTTGATCTGGATTGTAGGGATCGGCTTTGTTGTTGGCTGGGGTAGCGTAGCGAACTTCCCCTCTTCCTCGTTCACTTCTCGTTCCAGCTCTTTCAACAGGTCTTCACTGGATTTCCTGGCGCGGTTCGCTCGCACGTAAGTACTCAGTGCGCGACGCAGCTCGGCTACGGTTTGGCCTTCCACGTCGATTCGATGTTCCTTACACTCCTCGATCAGCTTCTCCTTCTTAAGTAGGTAGATCCACTTGAGCGAGTCGGGGTGCAGGAGCGTGCCTTCCGGAGCCTGTGTGTGTGTTGTTTCTAGCGATGTGTTCGTTGAACCCGCCCCGGCAGTGTTGGTGGTGGTTGCAGTTGTTTTTCCACGGTCATCTGCGGAGGAGGGTCCCTGCTCGGGCGCCATTTATGAGGTGGGTTTTGTCTAAGGCTGGGGTAACGCTCAGTCAATCCAGAGTCGAGTAAAGGTCCCACAAACCCCTACTGAATAAATACACGATATTTATGTGTTACGAACACACGCACACACGGCTGGAGATATTAGGCGGACAGCAGCTTTCCGTCGCAAGATGGCGAGGGGGGCGGAGCGTCGACTAACAGAGGTTCGGTAGGGCGGCTGAACGGTCGGGTAACGGACGGACTGGTACGGCGGTACGGAAGCAGCGGCGGGATAGAAGGAATGGCTTCACTGCGGTAGGATGGCAAGCGGCCAACGGTCGTCGTCGCAGTGGCGGGACGGATGCAGCGGCTTAACGGCGGCAGGATGGCGGACGGCCAACGGACGTCGTAGCAGCGGCGTGACGGATGCAGCGACCTAACGGCGGTAGGATGGCGAGCGGCCAATGGTCGTCGTACAGCGGCGGCACCAGAAGGGCGACGATGCGGCGGCAGCGGCGGTGGGCTACGGAGCCCGTACCAGGGCCGTGGTGAGGGGGGAGATGGGCTGGCGACGGGGTTTACGTGGACAGCGGCCGCGTGTTCCGGGCGGGATAGGATGGGCGTACCAGCGGACTTGTATTGGTCGGTCGGTCGGCTTCGGCAGGATCGGGCTGATCGAACGTCTTCGGCAGGCTCGGTAATCGGCGGGGTCGGTCACCTGCGGGAGAAACTGCGAGGACTCGGGTTAGTGCTGGTTTCACCGCTGGACACCCCCGCCTCCCTACTTGCACACTAGTAGAAGGTGCGTAAGGGGGGTGGGGTTGTACCAGCCGAGACGCCGTGGGTCGACCCGTGGCGGAGGGGAAGTGCACCTTACCGGCACAGCGGTAGCCCCTTGTGCGCACGCATCGGCTCACGGCCGAAACCAGAGCTGCGGAGAGGGGGTCGTGCGGTCGTTCGGGCGGCGAGTCATTCCTTACCAGACCAGGACGACGGAGGGAAGGGTAGTCCGAAGACACCACTCGCGTCATCCTGGTGCAGCAGGGGGTGATTCGCGCCACGGCCGCACCCTCTTCTCCCCAACTAACTAGAGGGAGTGGTTCCTCCGCTCCGGCCAGCCTACTAAAATCAGAGCTGAGGGGGGGGGGGTTATTTGGTCATTAAGGCAGGGGGCCGCTCAACACCGAGGTGGGCGACGGAGGGAAGGATAGTCCGAAGACACCACTCGCGTCGTCCAGCCCAGGTGAAGGGTGACCCGCGCCATGACAGCGCCCCTTCCACTCAGTCCGAGCCGCGGGGGAGGGGGGTTATTTGGTCATTAAGGCAGCGGGCCGCTCAACACCAGGGTGGGCGACGGAGGGAAGGATAGTCCGAAGACACCACTCGCGTCGTCCAACTCTGGTGGAGGGTGACCCGCGCCATGACAGCGCCCCCTTCCACTCGGCCAGCTAGCCGTTAAAAAGACAACCACTCCCGCTGGCTCACCTGCGAGAACTGAATTGCAAAAATGCAAATTCAATGTTTATATGGGTGGTGCCGCAAACTGGTTGAGAAGTCAACGCACCATTATTGTGCTTATTCATTCGTTTGCTATCAGTGGTTGTTGACTATGCTACACAGGTGGTTTTTGGCTATGCTATAGAAACTGGTTGAGAAGTCAACGCAACATTATTGTGCTTTTTCATTGGTTTGCTATTAGTGGTTGTTGACTATGCTATACAAGCATAAGTACAAGTGGTTTATTGTAACGCTACGTTACACACGTTCTACCTGAACAGTTGAATGACTCCGGTAATTTTTCCATGAACTTAAAAGCTTACGTTTTACTTGAACTTGTGAAACAATATTTTTTTTGAGGAGTAGGATTTACCCCAAGTTTAGTCCTAGTTGCGTTTATAACAAATTTCTTAGTGCATAGTACATATTAGTGTCATTATACTATGTGTAATACCAAATTGATGTTCTGTTAAACTCATAGTAAGTCTAATACAAAACCTATTAATTTTGTAAGGAAGCCCCAATTATCAGAAGTTGTATCCAAACTGTGCAGCCCTAAGATAGATTTGTAAAAAAAAAAGAAAGAAAAGGGCATTTAACCAAATTTCTACAAAAAAAAAAGATTTTTTTATTATATATATAGTATATTAGATTATAAAACAAACCAATTATTATTACTTTCAATGAACCGTCACAAAACGCAGCTCACAATAAATTTTTCTAAAAACTTACAAAAAGGAATAGAGTTCCTCTTCAATTAGGCACGCATTTTCGATTGCTATTTTTTTTTATAAAATTATTTATAAGCATAAATATATTCAAAAAAACCTTGCAGTAAGAAAAGAAAAAGAAAAGCTATGTTAGTAATAATGAATATTGAATAAATTTGTTAACAATATGGGAAAGCTGGCGTCACCATTCATTTAGAAGGCACGTAGGGTGATCAGGTAAGGGGCCACCGAAAAATAGGTGCGTCGGTGGCCATGGATTTTGAGGGTGGGTCTAGCACCGGGCGTCGCAACAACACCCGCGGCGCCCCCAAGATATATTCGGCCCTTTTTGTTTTTCCCCCTTTTGTTGTATTTTAATTTTCAGCTTTTTTTTATTTTCGATTTTCAGCGTTGGTAACCGGCCATGTCCGGTTCGGTAAATTTTTTTGCGGTAATTTTTTTTGGAATTTTTAAATTTTGGAATGTTAACGGGTTGTCCGTGGCATCCGGTTCGACCGGATGTCGTTTTGATTTGAATTATAAGCGTTTTGAGTCGGTCTCTGCGCTTCTGTCAGTTTGTTTTGAATTTGACAGCTGCTCGTTTTGATAGACATGATAGGAACTTCTTTCTGTTTATGGCGCAGGAACAGTAAGGCTGGCAAGGACCCGCCCCAGCCGACAGTGACTAGCCAATGTGCACCAACACATCATGCCGGCCGCCTTCCTTACTGCTCCCATAGTAAATGCGTAAACCATAACAGATGGCGCCCAACGGGGCACCTAAGGCGCTGGCCGCGAGGGTCAGTCGGGTCAACCTGTGAAGTTGACCATCCCACCAGTCCGAGTGAGCAGCCACAGAAGCTGCCACCTGCGTTGCGGTGGGATGGTTGGACGGATCAGGTTGTCCGGGCTGGTCATCGGGGGCAGTGGCCGAAGGGGTCACGGGACTTCACGTCAGTCTCCGGAATTTTTTTTTTATTTCACCCGATGAGGCAGTCCTGCACGCACTTGATTTTTTTGTAGCGGGGTTTTTATGTTTCCGGATGTTGTCCGTGGTCGGCTTTGGAAAATTATATGTCCGCTAAATTGGGTTTTTTTTGTAATTTTTTTTTTTTTGTTTTCTTTTGTTTTAGCCGAATTTGTGATGTTAGGATGAGTGCGTGCGTGTATGGGTTATAAGAACCCCAGCTCATCCCACGTCCCAGGTGGTAGCTTGGAATACCACCTACACTATGACGGGTTGGGCTGGGATTCCCAGTGGCACTCCTTCCTGCCCCACCAGACTGGGGGAGCGGTCCCGAAACCGCTCCACCCATTGCGGTGGAGGCAGGAAGGGTGTCCAGAGAGAATGGACGGGAGGCCCCAACACGCCCAACCAGTCCTAGGGGCAAGCCCCTGGAGACTGCCCCTGCGTTGCGGCTGGGCGTGTTGAGACCTACGCGTGTGTGTCTGGAACCGACCCTGGTGGCCCCAACCAGTCTCGGAGGGGGGCCCTAAGACCCCCTCGCACTGCGGTTGGGAGCACTAGGGCCAAGTATGAATGTATTTGTGTTTATTTTTTTTTCCTGTAGCCTACTGCCTTTTGGGAATGGGATGTCAGCATTCCCATGGGTTACTTAAGACATATTTATCTAATCATTTTTTTGCAGCTTTTGACCTCTTCTATCCGATACGACTATCGATCAGAGGTTTCAGCAATTATTTTCGCTCAATTTTTTTATATATAATTTTTTTTTTATCCCTAATTGCCTTACGTGGCAAAAGTTTTTTTTTGCTTGACCAAATTTTTTCCCTTGAACATGTCGCGCGACCAGTCATTCGGGAAACCGGACCGGAACACTCCGTTCGGGAGTGCGGGGAATTCTCGGAGAAACCAGCAACGGGGTAATAAAAATAGAGGGGCCTTCTCTCAGGCCAGGCTTCCCTTGGTGGTGCACACCCCAGTAGGGGGACGATACGGAGATCCCGCGTTAATAAACATGGGCTCGGACATTAATGACCCTCGCGAGAAACTGGACCGACCGGGAAGCACCAGTCACGTGAACACGCACGATATCTCGGGGCTAATGACCAATGTGTCGACCTATGCACCCGAAGGAGCTGGTGCTTTACCACCAAATCAGGAGATGGGAAATTTTGGGGACGCTACAAGTGATCGGGCGAATACCCTAGGAATGCAGGACGAAGCCACTCGTGGAGGCTCGTGGGTGGACGTGCTACAACAGCTGTTCCAGGCTTCGCAGGAGGAAATGCGGAGAGAGATGGGGTCAATTAGAACCAATATGGACCAGCTCAACGCCGCTCTCGAATCCGCGCAGCAATCAAATCAGCAAAACAGGAACGCAAGTAGGATGGACCGTAACCCATTGCCAACGGTAGTACCACCAATATACCCGACTCCAAGCAGCATAGCAGTGAAGCCGCAGGAGTGGAAAATCTCGTTCGACGGCACTGGGAGCGTGGCCGATTTCCTTTTTAAACTGAACACCTTGTGTGAGCGCACACAATGCACGGACGAACAAATAATGGCTAGTTTCCACCTGTTTCTTTCCGGGCGGGCCGAAGAATGGTACTGGCTTTTCACGAAACAAAACCCAAACGCGACTTATGCCTTTTTGTGCTACTCATTGAAAAGAGAGTTTGGCACTTTGAAAACTCACCACGAGATCATGATGGAGATCTCCATGCGAAAGCAAAAAGCAAGTGAGTGTTATGACGTGTTTCACACGGACATAATCTCCTTGAACGCGCGCTTAAGAGAGCCAATGTCGGAGCTTTTACTGATTGACATAATAAAAAGGAACGTCAACAGTGGCCTTAAGCTAATGCTTTTTAATGCGGACGTAAGGACCCTTCATGATCTACGCAATGTAGCACGCAGAGGTGAACAAGTGCTGAAAGAAAGCAAGCTGCTGGGAGCCACTTACCCAGGACGGCATGTAAGCGAAGCACGCGTGACAACCCCGGACATGAGGATGGAAAGCGAAGACGGCGAGATGGATCCGCAGATAGAGGCGCTGGAATATCGACGCAGCAGGCGACTGGACTATTCCGGAATCCAATGCTGGAATTGCCAGGCAATGGGCCACTCATACATATACTGCGAGGAACCCATTAGGAATCCATTTTGCTTTAGATGCGGGTATAAGGGTGTATTTACCCCGAAATGCCCTAGGGACCATCGCAGACAGGGAAACCAGTACCCGAGCGAGAAGGTGGGGGAACCTCGTTCGGCTTCATAGCTCCCACACCAGCCAGTGCTCGAGGCATCGTCCCGTGCACCGAAACAGAGGGCGAGTCTCTGCACGGAGATGGTGAGCTTTCGAGGGCAGTAGTACCCTGGCGAAAAAACCCGCGAATGTATTAATAACTTACCCTGACTGTACGAACATTTCGAATAGTTCTGAAGCCGAGAGTCAAACGTCTTCATCCGCGATGGGCGAGCCGATTAAAATTCTGCGACGCCGGCATAGGGATGTCGCTTGCCAAACGCAACTTTCACCAAACCTAGAAGAAAGGGAACATAGGTATGAACAAATAAGACATACCATTTTTGAACACTACCCGGTATCGGACAATTTTTTGAAGTGTAGGAAGAGATACCACAGGAGAGTACAGGAGCGTAGACTACTGCAAGCCACCACGCTAACGCTTACAAAGGACGAAAGGCCTTTAGTAAAGGCTAAAATTAAAGATAGTTTTCTTGTAGGGTTGTTGGACTCGGGAGCAAACACCTCTGTCTTAGGGAAAAATGGAGTAGAATTCCTAGAGGATAACGGCTTCGAATATCAGCCCTTACATGCGTTCGTATATACCGCGGGCGGCAACAAGCAAACAATTTTAGGCTCAGTATCCCTACCAGTCACCTTCAAAAATATAACAAAGGTTATTCGTTTTTACCTTGTTCCCTCATTGCTCCAAGAAGCGTACTTCGGGGTAGATTTTTGGAGAGCATTTGCGTTAGCTCCCGAAATATTCCCAAGCGTAGAGCGCATAGAGATTGGACTTGAAAAGGAAGAGGAACTTAACCTCCATGAATTGTCACCAGAACGAAAATTAGAATTGCAAAAGGTCATCGAGACGTTTCCTTCGTACGAGAAGTTAGGCCTAGGGCAAACTAAATTAGTGGAGCATCACATCGACACCGGTGATGCCGTTCCCATAAAAAGCAAACATTTCCCTCTTTCGCCACCGAGGCAAGCCGAAGCTTTTAGCGAACTAGACAGGTTATTCGAATTAGGAGCTATAGAAGAATCGAACTCCCCGTGGTGTAGTCCTGTAGTACTGGTCCGGAAACCAGGTAAAGTTAGGCTGTGCATAGATTCCAGGAAGGTCAACGCGGTGACTAAGAAATACTCGTACCCCCTGGCTCATATCAACGGCTTATTGAGCATACTGAAAGATACGCATTTTATTAGTGGCATTGATCTGAAGGACGCGTTCTTCCAGATCAAATTGACAGAGTCCTCTAAGGAAAAAACAGCATTCGCAGTTCCGGGGAGGCCTCTGTACCACTTCAAGGTGATGCCATTTGGTCTGTGCAATGGACCGCAGACTATGAGTAGGCTGATGGACAAGGCGATCCCTTCGCGTCTGCGAGAGAACGTCTTTGTCTACCTGGACGATCTGATGGTATGTAGCACTAATTTTGAGGATCATCTAAAATTGCTAGCGGAAGTGGCTAATTGTTTGAGAGACGCAGGTCTGACAATAAATGTGGAAAAAAGTAAATTTTGTCAGAAGGAAATGCGCTATTTAGGGTACCTGATAGGCAGCGGGTGTCTGAAAGTGGATCCGGGAAAAGTAGAAGCAATACAAAACTTCCCGATCCCTAAATCCCCTCGGCAAGTGCGTAGGTTTGTTGGCATGGCGAATTGGTACCGAGCGTTTATTACCAATTTTGCTGACTTGGCAGGTCCCTTGACCGACTGTCTCCGCAAGTCAGCAGGCCCGTTTAAGCTTACCCCTGAAGCTATAGAGGCATTCGAAAAACTAAAAGTAGCCTTGAGTTCGGCGCCTGTCTTGGCCCAACCAGACTTTTCCAAAGAATTCGTAATACAATGCGACGCTTCCAAAATAGGTGTTGGCGGAGTGTTGTTCCAGGTCGATGATGAGGGCGCTGAGCATCCAATCGCGTTCGTGTCGAAAAAGCTGAATAATGCTTAACGCAATTATACAGTAACCGAGCTGGAATGTCTTGCAGCCATAATCAGCGTGAATCGTTTCCGACCCTATGTCGAAGGATTACCTTTTCGGATTATTACGGACCACTCCAGTCTCAAGTGGTTGATGACACAAAAAGACTTGAGCGGGAGGTTGGCGAGATGGTCACTCTTACTGCAAAGATACGACTTTAGAATGGAACATCGTAAGGGCACCCTGAATGTAGTACCAGACGCGCTGTCGCGTTTTGATGCTGACGAGTTAACTTTCACTACCACACCCGGAGAAATAGATTTAGTCTCTCCCGAATTTAGCAGCAACGAGTATTTAGACTTGATTCGGACCGTCGCCGAAAACGAGGAATCACTGCCGGATTTACGAGTTGTGGACGGGGTAATTTTCAAGCGAGTTAAATTTGGTAAGGGAATGGAAGGGGAAGAAGACTCGCTGTGGCGTTTGTGGTTGCCAAAAGGGTTGACTGAGGAAGCAGTGAGATTAGCACATGACGCTAACCGGAGTTACCATGGCGGATGGCAGAAAACCTTAGAACGTGTTAGGCAGAAGTACTTCTGGCCGCAGCAGGCTAAGGACGTCAGGGACTACGTCCAGCGTTGTGACACCTGCAAACGGTAAAACCCACCAATCAGCAGTCGAGACCACCTATAGGGACTACCTTTGAATCCGAAAGGCCATTTCAGCGGTTATATTGCGACTTTCTAGGGCCGTGTCCAAGATCTAAGCGGCGTAATCAATTTCTTTTTATAGTACTAGACCATTTTTCAAAATACGTTTGGCTAAAGCCCATGCAGAGAGCCACCGCTGTAAACGTTATAAATTACTTCGCTTCAGAAATTTTTCCGGCTGTAGGGGTCCCTGAGTTTATTCACAGTGACAATGGTAAACAGTTTATCTCGAAGGAAATGAACCAATTTTTAGTAAATTACGGGGTGACGCACGTGAGGACGGGGCTATATTCTCCCTAAGCGAACGCATCCGAACGCGTCAATAGAGAAATTGTTTCTAAGATTAGGATTTTCCTGAAGGATAAGCCTGACCACACCGATTGGGATAAGCATATACCCGAAATTTTATCAGTTTTGAGAAGTGATTTTCATACGGCGATTCAGTGTTCTCCATACTTTGCATTATATGGCCAAAATATGGTCGAACATGCCGCAACGTACAAAATTTTTGCGAAACTCGGCAGCCTTCGGGAAGACCAAGTTACGATAGTAAGCAGAACTGACAGTTGACTAATATTCGTGAGCAAATCCGTAAAAATTTAGATCAGGCTAAGGATAGGGGAGTAACCACCTATAACAAGCGCTCTAGGCAAGTCAACTACAAGGAAGGTCAGGAAGTTGTCCGAAGAAACTTTGCCTTAAATAACTTTAAACAGGGTATTAACGCCAAATTCCTGCTGAAATACCTTAAGTGTCGTGTGCTCCGAAAAATAGGCAATGCATTGTATGATCTCGAGGACCTAAACGGGAAATTGATAGGTCGCTTTCACGCTTCGGACATTCGTCCGCAATGAACCAGAAAACATTTCCTTGCCAAATTACAATTTGACTTTTTTTTTATATACCTACCAATTGGTCTTTTTTTGTCTGGGCGTTTTGGCGGTCGGGGACATCTCGCCCAGTATTCTCCCCGAGCACTGACCTCATAGGATGTTCACGCGCGTACTCACCGAGGACCGTGAACACCCTGGCAGTCCACACTTAGGTCGGACTAGCCTTTCGGAGTTTTGACGAGTTCTCCAGATCAAAATGTCTACACCTTTTTTTTTGGTTTTGCATTCCTGTGGGAGCGATACCCACTAGAAATCATCTTTCGGAGTTTTGACGAGTTCTCCATAACAAATGTCTAATTGCCGCATAGCTGGGTTTTGTGGTTAGCTGTGGCCAAGCGTACTTTAAATTACACGACCGATACATTGACTAGGGATCACCTGGAAAAATATGCATAGCAGTGGATGTAGGGAGCATCGCCTTCAACTTACTATGCCACCTGAAGAAATAGATGCCACAGCTAATACCATTTAAATCGCAATCGTAACGCGACTGAAGGAGATGTAGCAACAATCAGCTCCGCAGTCTCCTTTTCAAATTGTTTAATTTACCGACATTGGCCATTCCGACTGTTTTACTATTGGCCGCAATTTCACTTTTCGTTATGGCAACATACAACGGCCACCTACTATTGTGACGTGGTCTGCGCTGACTGCATGGTACCCCAAAACTACCACAACCTCCATACGCAGTAGCATATGATAAAGCGCCAACCAGCACAACGGCGCCCACTATTATTACGAGCATCACCATCGGTAGTACCTTCCCCAACCTTTTATTAGCGCCAACCGCGAGCGCAACAACCACCAGACGTACCGCTACCACCGGTTGCAACGCTCACAACGTGGCTGCGAACATAGGTCCGAGGCCACTAATCTTAACACCTATAACCGGCGGTACCACCGACCCCAATACTAGCCGCATCTTTATCGGCTGCGTCCATACCGGCGATAATACTACTAGCGCATCTTTATTAACTGCGTTCATACCGGCGATACTACTACTAGCGCATCGTTATTAGCTGCGTCCATACCGGCTATAGCAATACTAGCGCAACCCTTATCAGCTACGACCATATGGGCTACAATAAACCAGCTACAATGACAACCACAGAGCAGCGAATATAGGCCTGCGGCCATTCCAATTGCGACACCGAACATCAGCGGTTAAAGCGGTGAGTTCGCTCCAATACTGAACTAAAAATATGTATTTGTAGCCTTAACCTTGTCTTTTAAAATTATATTTTTGACTCTGCAACATTATATAATGTTAATATACCAACATACTCAAATTAAGGCTATCACCCTAGTGTAGAATTAAAACGAATGTGAATGCGAATGCAATATGCATAATGACCGAAGGAAATGAAAAGTTAAAAGAAAAGGCAATTCTTGTTGTACGTTCGAAATTGTTGCATACTGAAAAAAATTAACAAACAAAAAAACAAAGCATATCTAAATGGTCATAGGTGTGCAATTTATACTACCTGTGAAACAAAAAAGAAGAAAAAAAAAAAAAAAAAAAAGAAAAAGAAGCGGTAAAGATGGGTTTGATGGTGAATGAGGACAAAACGAAGTACCTGCTGTCATCGAGCAAAGAGTCAGCGCATATGCGCCTTGGCAACCACGCTACTGTTGGCAGCCATAATTTCGAAATAGTAAAAGACTTCGTTTATTTGGGAACCAGCATCAACATTAGCAACAACATCAGCACTGAAATCCAGCGAAGAATCAATCTTGCCAATAAATGCTACTTTGGACTAGGTAGGCAATTGAAAAGTAAAGTCCTCTCTCGGCGAACGAAAATCATACTCTACAAGTCACTTATCGTACCCGTCCTGCTATATGGGGCAGAAGCATGGACCATGACAACAGCAGATGAAGCGGCTTTGGGAGTGTTCGAGAGAAAAGTTCTTCGAAAGATTTATGGACCTCTACGCGTTGGCGATGGCGAGTACCGAAGAAGATTTAATGATGAGCTGTACGAGCTATACGCAGACATCAACATAGTCCAGCGAATTAAAACGCAGCGGCTGCGCTGGCTAGGCCATGTTATGCGAATGAAAGATGATGCTCCGGCCAAGAAAGTGTTTCTATCGGAACCCGCCTATGGAAGCAGAGGTAGAGGGCGGCCCCCACTCCGTTGGAAGGACCAGGTGGAAAACGATTTAAACTTCCTTGGTGTGACCAATTGGCGCCGGTTGGCGGAGCGAAGGAGCGACTGGCGCGCCTTGTTGGACGGCCATAACCGTTTAGACGGTTAAGCGCCAATTAAGTAAGTAAGTAAGTAAGTAAGTGAAACAAAAAAAAAGTGTTTCAGATTTACCCCAAGTTTAGTCCTAGTTGCGTTTATAACAAATTTCTTAGTGCATAGTACATATTAGTGTCATTATACCATGTGTAATAACAAATTGATGTTCTGTTAAACTCAAAGTAAGTCTAATACAACAACCTATTAATTTTGTAAGGGGCCCCAATTATCAGAAGTTGTATCCAAACTGTACAGCCCTAAGATAGATTTGTAAAAAAAAAGAAAGAAAAGGGCATTTAACCAAATTTCTACAAAAAAAAAAGATTTTTTTATTATATATATAGTATATTAGATTATAAAACAAACCAATTATTATTACTTTCAATGAACCGTCGCAAAACGCAGCTCACAATAAATTTTTCTAAAAACTTACAAAAAGGAATAGAGTTCCTCTTCAATTAGGCACGCATTTTCGATTGCTATTTTTTTTAATAAAATTATTTATAAGCATAAATATATTCAAAAAAACCTTGCAGTAAGAAAAGAAAAAGAAAAGCTTTGTTAGTAATAATGAATATTGAATAAATTTGTTAACAATATGGGAATTCTGGCGTCACCATTCATTTAGAAGGCACGTAGGGTGATCAGGTAAGGAGCCACCGAAAAATAGGTGCGTCGGTGGGCATGGATTTTGAGGGTGGGTCTAGCACCGGGCGTCGCAACAACACCCGCGGCGCCCCCAAGATATATTCGGCCCTTTTTGTTTTTCCCCCTTTTGTTGTATTTTAATTTTCAGCTTTTTTTATTTTCGATTTTCAGCGTTGGTAACCGGTCATGTACGGTTCGGTAAATTTTTTTGCGGTAATTTTTCTTTGAATTTTTGAATTTTTAAATTTTGGAATGTTAACGGGTTGTCCGTGGCATCCGGTTCGACCGGATGTCGTTTTGATTTGAATTATAAGCGTTTTGAGTCGGTCTCTGCGCTTCTGTCACTTTGTTTTGAATTTGACAGCTGCTCGTTTTGATAGGCATGATAGGAACTTTTTTCTGTTTATGGCGCAGGAACAGTAAGGCTGGCAAGGACTCGCCCCAGCCGACAATGACTAGCCAATGTGCACCAACACATCATGCCGACCGCCTTCCTTACTGCTCCCATAGTAAATGCGTAAACCATAACAGTATACACATATATAAGGCAGCCGAAATAAGTCACACACAGATGCATTTACTTATACGCCTATGTATGCGCGAGAGACTGTAAACTACAAACATTCACATCAATAATTCAATCATTATGTATCTACATAAACGAATAAATAATTGCGTCTACACATATGTACGTATACGAGCAGCGGAGCGGCAATGCACAAACACATGCATATATCTTATCTGAGTTGTCACAAGAGAAAGCAATAATTTGTGCACGTAGTTGCGGCTGGCGATTTTGTAGCCGAAACAAACTAGTAAGTTCTGGAAACCGAAGAGCCTAGAAGTATGCAGCGTAAACTATAAAAGCGGGACAGGCGAGTAAGAAGTAATTCAGTTTGAGTTGAGCTATCAATCAGTTTGATTAAGCACGCGATCTGGCGGCCAATAGTAGAGTTTCATTTGAGTAATCAATCAGTTTGGTTATTAAGCCATCGAGTAGCAAAGTATAAGTGTTATTGTGAAGTACTTTAATAAAGGCCATTTTTCCATTGTTCAATATTGGAGTTATTTATTCAACAGTTTAGTGATTCGAACTTAGCGGAGGGTTGCAAATAAGAGGATTTGCAAGTAAATTCGTTACAATTGGTGTCAGAAGAGGAATTGTTGAATAAATTCCAGAAGACAACAAGGACATGGCAAAGTTCAGTGAATTAAAGATCCAGCAACTTTAGAAGGAGTTGGAGAGCCGTGGATTGAATACAAGCGGCGTTAAACTCGAACTTCAGGCACGGCTACGAGAGGCAATGGAAACAGAAGGAATTGATGTGGAAGAGTATGTCTTTCACCTTGATGGCGAGGAGACAACAAAAATTGAAGAGAAAAACGAAACATCGCAGACGGTTACCAGCACAGACTTGAACATGATATTGGCTGCAATATCTGCACAAACATCGACAGTAGCATCAATGTCGTCGCAATTGGCATCCCAACTAGAAGCGCAAGAGGCACGTATAACAGAAATGTCATCGCAATTATCCACCAACATGTCATCTCAACTAGAAGAACAGAAAACGTATATGTCATATCAACTAGAAGAACAGAAAACGTATATGTCATCACAGATGGAATCCCAAGAGACACGAATAACATCGAAGATTGAAGCACAGGAAACACAAATTTCTTCACAACTGGAAGAACAGAAGACGTATACGGTATCCCAACTAGAATCGCAGGAAACCCGTATAACATCACAATTGGAAGAACAGAAGACATACTTGGCATCTCAACTGGAAGCGCAAGAGGCACGTATGTATATCTGAAATGTCGGCAGAAATTTCGGAACAGGTATCATCGCAGCTCTTTGTGAAACTGGAAGAACAGGATGCAAAAATTTTACAACTCGAGGACAAAATTGATGCCGAAATAGAAGCGTTAAAAGGTCGTATGGAGCAATTACAACTAAACCGCCCAGCTGTTTCAGCAAGCAATCCAAAGTTAAAAACACCATCATTTGACGGTTCTGTTCCTTTCCAGGTCTTCAAGCTACAGTTTGAGAAGACCGCAGCAGTGAACAACTAGAATGCGGAAGATAAAGTTGCTGCACTGTTCGTGGCACTGAAGGGGCCAGCAGCGGAAATCCTACAGACGATTCCCGAAGGAGAGCGGAACAATTATGAAGTATTGATGGCTGCTGTAGAACGACGTTATGGAAGCGAGCATAGAAAACAGATATTCCAAATTGAGTTGCAAAACCGCTACCAAAAAAATCCAGAGTTTCATAAATGGCATACGGGACGTCGAAACAAAGCGATCTACATACGCAAACCCAAAGCCAACATTCGCAGAAACGGTGTCGCAAGCTCTGATTCAGGAAACAGCGTCGCTTCTGTGTAAGCCAGTTTTCAAAGCACGCCGTGTGGAAGTAGAAAGGCCAGAGTGGGTAGACACAATTTTGGAAGCACTGAGGGGATCTCAACAGAAGAATGCCAGAGTTATTAAATGTTTCAAATGCGGCAACCCAGGTCACATTGCACGTCATTGCGATATTGGTCCTAATAGTTCCAACAATGTGGGTGGCCGTAAACGCAAAGCTGGCGGAAATGAGCAAGAGCGTGTCGGAAATATAGAACGAAAACTTGCCCCTGCTATTGAATGTCCTGTGATATCTGTGTCGCAAATTGGAAGGAAATCAAGCAGTCTTACCATCAGAGGGAATGTGGATGGTAAAGCGCGTGTACTTACTGTAGATACGGGGGCATCTCATTCCTTGATTCGATCTTATTTGGTCTATAGGAGAGTAAAACCGTTACCTGGAACAAAGTTGCGTACGGTCACTGGCGAGTATAACCAAGTTCAGGGAGAAGTGATATGTGAAGTATTGATTGGGAAGGTTATGGTTCTACACAAATTTGTTGTGGCGGAGATTGTTGATGAAGTTATATTGGGAGTGGATTTCTTGGTTGACCATGACATCAAGATCGATATGCAGAGAAGGGTGATGCGTTATGAGAACCAAGATGTGCCACTTAACTTTAGTTTGGAAAAAGGGTTCAGCAGTAATCGGGTACTGGTGGAGAATACTCGACGAAGGCCACGAAATTCAAAGGTAAAGGTTGATAGATCGAATGGGCCAAATAAATCAAAATCAAAAGTACCTGCGAGAGAAACACTGGCATTGACAAAACCTAAAAGACGCAGGAAAACGAAGCAACGAATATCCGAGAAAGAATGCGAGGGTAGTTTCCAGCCGGAGCGCACTACTGTTGTAAAATGTGGGAACGATACCGATTATGCAAAGCAAATCCGTCCAGCGCAAGCTCTACGAAGTGGTTCATTGACCAAAAAACAGAGTGTGAAGGAACGGCAAGGGTAATGAGTAGTAAGATGAAACACAGGTACCATGAGAACAATAATTCGAAAGGTTTCTTGGCGGGAGATTTGGTACTGTTATACAACCCTCACCGGCGGAAAGGTATTCCATCCAAATTTCGGTGCAGTTGGGAAGGCTCGTACAAGGTTGTGAAGAAGATCAGTGATAGCCAATAGTAGAGTTTCATTTGAGTTATCAATCAGTTTGGTTATTAAGCCAGCGAGTAGCAAAGTATAAGTGTTATTGTGAAGTACTTTAATAAAGGCAATTTTTCCATTGTTCAATATTGGAGTTATGTATTCAACAGTTTAGTGATTCGAACTTAGCGGGGGGTGGCAAATAAGAGGATTTGCAAGTAAATTCGTTACAATATATAAAGAAATGCATAAATTGTAATAAGAATTAAATTTATAAAAATTTAAAGAACCAATGATTTTGACTGAAACACCACCGAAGGTGTTCGAAACAGTACATATAGATACAATTGGACCTTTACCAAGATTATTAAATGGAAACGAATACGCTGTCACTCTGATATGTGATTTGACTAAATACTTAGTTGTAATTCCTATACAGAGCGCACATGCAAAAACGGAGGCCAGAGCCATATTCGAAAATTTCATCTTAATTTATGGAAGTATGAAAACAATAATAACGGATATGGGATCTGATTATAAAAATAGCTCGTTTGAAGAACTATGTAAACTTCTCAATATTCAGCACAAAACATCTACGCCGTATCACCACCAAACGTTAGGCACTGTTGAACGTAGCCATAGAACTTTCAATGAATATGTGCCTTCATACATATCCATTAACAAAGATGACTGGGATGAGTTACTTAAATATTTTGCAAATTGTTACAATACTACCCCATCTACAGTCCATAATTATTGCCCATTCGAATTGATCTTTGGCAAAAACCCCAGACTTACGAATTTTTACAAGAAAATATGGTAAGCCCATTATACAATTATGAGGTTTACGATAAAGAAATTAAATATATGTTACAAATAGCACAAGATAGAGCCTTTAAATTAGTAAAACAGGCTAAAGAAAAACAAAAGATTAGTTATGATAAAAATATTCGCTATAAGGAAATAAAAATAGGAGATGTAGTGTTATTAAAAAATGAAGCAAGTCATAAGTTAGATAAGAGATATAAAGTGCCCTATAAGGTAGAAAAAATCGATAAAAACAATAATTTTACTCTAATACCCTATAAAGTAGAAAATAAAATCAATGACACTTTAATCCCGTCTAGAATAGGAAATGAGGATAAGCAAAAGTTTCCCAGTAGCATAGAAAATAGCAATATCTTAAATAATAAGAAAATAATAATACACAAAAATAGACTTAAATTAATAGAATAAGTAAATTTTCAACATACAAACATAAAAAAAATATAGAATTAATTTATACTTAACTTAATAAAAATAGAATGCTCATGCATTCCCCAAATGTAAAAGTATTCTGAAAAAAAGGGACATGTAGTGTAAACATCCAACAATTTCAATGCGAAATAAGTAAATCAATATGCTACCCTGTAACAAATAGAGTCTAAATTTTCATCAACACAAAAAAAGGCATCTGCTAATTGTTGATGACATAGCCATTCACACGATTTAATACAGGTGTGTGTACAAGGCACGACCAAACCAAATTTGCATTCAGGCAAATTTGCGGACGTTGCATTTCCCACAGAATTCACAGCGCAACAGAGATGTGTAGGTACACATTGCTTAATGTAAATATGTATGTAAGAATATTCAATTCAATTCAATTTAACTTATTTAACACATTTGTACAAGTGAGACTATTGTCTCTATCTCGATATTTGGATATGTGTGCAATATAATAATGTGAGTATAACAATATTTATATTAATATAAAAGAAATAACAGAAATAGATAATGCAGATTCGAGAAGATAACTAGAATAGTGTTTTTCGTATATCAAAAAATTCAGACAAAGCCAATTTAAAGCGCGATGCATTGGGCTCATTTTTAATAAAATTAGGTAATGAGTTCCATACTTTGATAGTACTGACAAAGAACGTCCTTGATGATGAGAGATATTTATGGTGTGGAACGATAAGGTTACAGGTTCTGTCAGATCTAGCAAAACATAAATTTCGGAATAGGTAATCTGGTTGTTTTTTATAAATTAATTTATTCAGGAAAATTAGATTGCGATAGTTTAGGAAGGTAGTAAGACTGCAATCACGTATTTTAAACGAAAACTCTGATATGTGGTCAAATTTACGCTTCAAGTAGATATATCTTGCACAATTGTTCAATGCAAGTTGTAGCTTATTTCTAGACCTGCAGTCTATATCACCAAACACTAACCCTCCCAACGAAATGAAAGGAACTATTAGTGATCTGACTAACATTAATTTGACATTTGGAGGAATGAAAGCAGCTGTGTACCACAATTTCCTTAACACAAAATAAATTTTTGGTAAAACGTAGTTAATATGATCAACACAGTTAAACTTGGAATTTAGTTTGAATCCTAAAGTACTAACGACCGACTCATACTTAATGGTAATATCCTGTAGTATAACCGATGTAAATTCTCTACTAGTTGCGGAGAGTGCGAAATGCAAATAGCTTTTGTTTTAGACGCATTTAGATTTAAATTATTATCACTCGACCACGAAGAGATGCTTCCGAGATCCTCGTTCATCCTACAAACCAAATCTTCAGATAAGCGAATAGGGCGAGATAAATATATTTGTGCATCATCAGCATATAGATGTATTGAAACACTTTTACAGCAATGAGTAATATCGTTAATGAACATACTGAACAAAATTGGTCCAAGTATAGATCTCTGAGGCACCCCCGAGCACAGGCACTTCTTCTCAGAGCAACCACTTTTAACTACTACCTACTGCCAACGATTTGTAAGATAGTTTTCGAGCAATCTTGAAGCACTAGAAGAGAATCCAAAGTAATGTCGTAATTTCATTAAGAGAATGGGATGATCTACTGTGTCAAAGGCTTTCGAAAAATCTAAAAGTGACATCACAGTCAAATCACCCCTATCGTAGGAAGGGCGGATGTCTTCAGTTACCTTGAGTAAAGCCGTCGCACAACTATGGCTCGCTCTATAACCAGACTGGCATTCTGAGAGAAGGTTGTTCTTATTGAGGTGTTCGGTGATTTGGCCCACCACTAACTATTCCCAGATTTTAGAAAGAGCGGGTAATATGCTTATCGGCCGAAAATCCATTGGCAAAACAGCCGATGGCTTTTTAGCAATAGGAATAACTTTTGCTATCTTCCAAGCATCGGGAAACGTTGAAGTCGTTATCGAAAAGTTAATAATATGTGTTAACGTTGAAACAATGTTGATTGCAATAAGTTTTACAAACCTAAGGCTTATACCGTCGTCACAACGGCATTGGACTTTATTGAGAATAGACTTCTTATGACATCATCCTCTGTAACTCCGAAAAATTTAAATTTTTTATTATCTGGTGTGTACATCACATTTATATTAAGTTTGAAATTTTGATTATTTATATAACTAATCGACTGTAAAAAGAAGTCATTGATGGAGTCAGGGTCCAAATCGCATTTCGAATCGTTTTTACGTGCAATCCCTATTGATTTGAGATTTTTCCACAAGTTCTTGGTTGGTAAATTCGTGTCAAGCTTTGTTTGAAAAAAAGTCTTTTAGAATTTCTTACTGTGAATGTAGCATGATTTCTGGCCAGACGATAATATTGCCAGTTTTCATTTGTGGGATGTTGCTTGCAAATTTTGTAAGACTTACTACGAGCTTTGATAGCAGCAGAACCTCTTTTGTGAACCACGGCTGTTTATTTGTGTGGGACTTTACCGCCTTTAGAGGTACATATTTAGTAAACAGGTAATTAAAAAGACACATGAAATAACTGAGTTTTTGGCTAATATCTGAAAACTTCCATACGCGGTTCCAATGTAAACAATCAGCTTCGCACATTAGTTCAGAGAGATTAACTGACTTAAAATCCCTATAATAAAATTGTGTTTGGGTATTGCAATTAAAATCTATATCATACGATATAAACAACATATCATGATCCGATATTCCCGCAACTGAGAACTGGTCAAAATAAAGTACACTGGAACGGTCCGAGGTACATATCAGGTCTAGCAAGCTAAATTTGCAATTTGGTGAAAATCTAGTAGGAGATTTATTGACAATGTGTAAGCCAGCGGAATACAAATTATCCATTAATGTCATTGACCTCAAGTCATTGTTTAATAGGTCTGTGTTAAAGTCGCCACAGACCAAAATATGTTCATATTTGTATATAAATTCAGACAATTTTAGGAAAAAATTGTCTAGCTTATGGAATTTACTGGGGTTGTACACACACACAACTAAACACTTCTTTAATGCATCACTAACTTCTACAATCAAGTACTCAACAGGATAATTTTCGTTGGATTTGAAGATAACCTGATGTCTCTGCGATGTTTTACAATATATGGCAACACCTCCACCTCTTGCCCCGGTTTTCCTATCATTCCGTGCCAATGTGTAAGAGTGTAGTTTATAAAATTCTTCCTCAATATCCTCTCTAAACCAAGTCTCAGTCACACAAAGTATGTCAATTTTTGTATTTTGCAAAATTTGGTTCATGTAATCAAGTTTCTGTAAATTAAGACTACGTGCAATTATGTGGCAAAGCTGCAAACCTGCATGACTGTTGCTTACAGGGGTTAAAATGGGCTTTGGTTTGTAGAATTGAAAGTAATAAAGAAAAGAGGAATTTGCAAATGATAAACATACATATTTGAAAAATTAAGAGAGAAAGATAAAAAAGTAAATGTAGTAATAAACGTAAATATTAATCCCATGATTGAGTCGTTGTAGAAATTCGTCATCATTGTTTGCCTTCGCTGACAAGAGCATTTATATCTTCTCTGCTTTTCACCAGCTTCGCCTCCGTTTTTCTCTGCACTCTCACGTATACTCTGCCTCTAATGCTAAAAGCAGAAGCTAATGAACCCTGGCGCTTCAGCTGTGTTGCGTGGTGCATTATCTCTCTGTTTCGCTTGGTTAAAAATTCATGCACGAAGATTTTCCCATAGCCAATCTCAGCAACATCAGAGAGAATTAAGGCTCTTTTTTTGGTCTTCACAAAAGTAGATATAGCTTGAAGCAGTTGATTTCTATCGTGCGCTGAGTTAAGTTTAATTATAATAGGCACATAATCATTATTTGAATTTTTGTGTTTGATTGAGCGCATACGGAAAGCTTGACGAATGGCTGGTGTCTCATGACTAATTGCTTCACACAGTTTGCTGAAAATTTCTTTAACATTGTCATTATTTGAATTCGGTATACCATTTATCACGATATTAGTTGACACAGCTTTTTCCCCAAGATCCTCAATTTCCTCACGCAATGCTTCAACTTTGGTTTTGAGAAATGCAAACTCAGTTTGAGCATTTTCGACACCCGCTACTCTTTGTTCACATCTTCTTATTCTATCTTTCGCATTCGCTAACTCACCCGTAAGCTCGCTCATTCTTTGCGTAACTCTATTCTCCATGTATTGCATTGACTCATTAATATGTTTAATAATATTTTCTTCGAGCGTTTTGAGTTTTTGTTCCCACATTTCATTTATGTGTTCAATAATATTTTTTTCATGCTTTTCGAGTTTTTTCTCCCATAATTGCATAAGCTGTTCGGCTGATATACTCTCACCTGGCATTTTTCGGTCCGAGTTCCGTGATTGTGTTGAAATTGATGCATTAGGCGACAGCGAAGTGATTGGTGACGATACATTATTCCGCGCCAAAAGCCCTGGTTGTTGTTGCTTTGTGAGCAGTGTATTCGGTTTACTCATTTTGCCACAAAAGAAAACCAAAAATAAACACCAACTCGAAGATTTTAGATTAAATTTGCTTTTTACTTGTTTGGAATGTAACCACTTTTATAAAAAACTAGCAGAATTGCATAAATATATCACCAGGCACTTATTTGTTACAAATTCACGTAAATAAAGCAAAGAAAACAGCAATCCTTTGTCAGCGAAACAAAAACACGTCTACACAGCGAACATTGATTTTTACTCATATATGTGTAGAATAATTTAGTATAAATAAGCTGACAATATTTGAATAAAGCAGCATTCATGCATTCACTCATTGACACCTCACAAAACACTCTATTCATTTTTCTACATTGTATACAATACACCCAACGTTTCCCTGCTGCTCTCAAGGGAAGGAAGGCTAATAAGCTTCAACCGGCTATTATAGGATGGAAGATTCCTTGTAGGATCCCACGATAAGTGACTTAATTCAAAAAGCAGGAACTGTTTTTAAACCGATTCCAGCTTGTCACGATAAATCTGATACCTTGGTTTCCAAACAATTGACCCTTATTCTAGTATCGGTCGAACTAAGGCAGTAAAGAGTGCTTTTGTGACGTAAGTGTCCATAATTCTTTTGACCATTGTTTAATGAAAGCTAACACACCTCTAGATCGAGTCACACAAGTTTCAGTATGATATTTGAAGTCTAGTTTGGGATCCATTGTGACACCGAGATCGATGAAGCTAGTAACTTGCTCAAGCTGGTAATTACCTATCGAATAATTATGTACCTGATATGATTTTCTAGTAAAACTCATGAATTTGCATTGGTTTAGGTTTAGGGCAATTTCATTGGCCTTGCACCATTAAACTAAGCTATCCAAATCGTTCTGAAGAAGTAGTATGTCTCCAGGGCTTTGAATGGGTCTAAAGAACTTTACATCATCGGCCTACATTAAAATCTCGGAGCTAGTTAACATACTTGGAAGATCATTGATAAATAATAAAAACAATAGCGGCCCAAGATGGCTTCCTTGAGGTACGCCAGATGTAACTTTGATGAATTGCGATGAGGCGTCTTTAAAGATCACTTTTTGCTTCCTTCCTGTTAAGTAAGTGGAGTTCCATCCTAGAAAACGTTGATGAGAAGCCCATACAGTCAAGTTTCTTAATAAGAATTATATGAGAAACTTTATCAAAAGCCTTGTTAAAGTCTGTGTAAATTACATCTGTTTGAAGGTTATTTCTAAAGTTTCTAGAGACTTGCGTTGTGAACTCAAGCAAATTTGATTCGGTTGATTTACCTCTGCAGAACCCATGCTGAGACGGGTGGATTATTGGATATAGTGAGTGAGCTAACTGTTTTGTAACAATGCATTCGAAAAGCTTCGGTATGTCACTAAGTTTTGCAATTCCTCTATAGTTTGCTACGCAAGATTTACTGCCACTTTTGTACAGTGTTATTATAAAAGATTCTTTCCAGAAACTAGGAAATATTCCTTGTTTTAGAGAGGCGTTAAATATATTAGTTAAGGGCTGATAAAGAAATTCAGAGCAACTTTTCAGAACAACAGTGGGAATATTATCAGGACCAGAATACGACAGAATACGATGTCTTCACGTTTTCTAGCTTTAAAAATACATCTGTAGCAGATATTAAAGGAACTCGTACACAGTCAAGCATTGGTAACCCAGGTGGAGGTCTGGGTTGTCGTGAAGCCGACTCACAGTAGTTTGATTTAAAGAAATTAGCAAACATATCGGCAATAATGACGTCATCACTTGAAATCATGTTGTCAAATTTCATGACAGAAGGAAAACCAGTAGTCTTACGTTTGGAGTTAACAAAACCATAGAACAACTTCGGTTTGGAAGAAAGATGAAGCTTTAGCTTTTCTAAGTAGTTTCAGAGAATTATATTTGTGACGTAAAATAGAATAAACCCCATAGTATCTTGACAAGCCAGATTTCTTATATCGCTTAAACCAGCGAGTTTTTTTTTATTTTTTAAGTAGTTCAATTCTCTAGTGCACCAGGCTGTTTTAATTGGTGCTCTAGGGCGAGAAGTTTGAGGAACGCAAGTATGAAAAATGCGGTGTAACACATTAGTGAAATGCAGTACGCTTTCTTCAACATCTCCGTCATATTGAGGCCAAATTATATTGAATACCTTGCCTTTAAGCATTTCGAAAACGATTTTTCTAAATAAAAAGCGAACAGAAGACAAATCGTTTTGATTGGAAACAACATGTTTTAGTTGTAGGAATGTTTCAGCAATAATCTCCAATGGTGGGTGATACACGTCGTCGGGCAATACCAATAGGTCACATCGAACCAAAGCGAGTTTAGAAACGTCACTACATATACGAGATCCAAGCATTTACCAAATTTATTTAAAACACTATTTACTTGATAAAGCCCCATATCCGCAAGGTCGTTTAAAAACTCATTGGAGATGTCTCTAGATGAACAGGGAACCGATAAACGGTCAATTATATTCCAGGTTACACATGACAAATTGAAATCACCTAACAATATTACCTAGTCAAAAGCATTAACTAAAGAAGACACTGACCTTATAGCCGATGAATGTTTGCAGTATATCTGTAGATCAGATTGCGGAGGGACCTAGCTGGCATAAACAGCAATCAAAACTCTTCCACCAACTTTGTTCAGACGATCATTTCTATAAACTTCGAAACTATTACTCAAGATTTCAGAGCTAAACACGTGCGGCTTAAGGCAGGTTTCAGTGAAAACCAACACCTTGTAGGGGAAGTCGTGGCTCTTAAGGAACAGGTCAGTAAGTTTTGTGTTTAATCCTCCTATATTTTGATAGTACAAGAAAGTGCTAAAATCACAAACTAGTTTTTTGAAGCTGGAGCAGGACTTTGAGGAATTCGTAGTTTTCCGAGGTTGTTCCCGAACAAATTCCCGAATGAGTGCACCATTCGGCCAAAAAGATTTATCTAAAATCGTTACTATACTTTCCCAAGAGACATCAATTTTAAAAGATGATATACTTCTTTCTTCTCTAAATTTGAATTTCCGAATAATTAGCTCAGTGGGCTTCAGCCGAGACGTTATGTACTGCTTCACGTCTTCGACTGAAGTATCGCTTGAGAAACGCGATATAAATATCGATTTTTTAGGAGGGACTACGACAAGAGCACTAGGAGCAGTTTTTTCTCGATTATTTTGCTCTAATATCTGATCAGTGGGGCGGGTTGCAGGAATTTCAGTCGAAGTAGATGCAAACTTAGCATCGGAAACTGTCACCTGAATCGAGGCAGAGGTAGACGTAGACGAAGCTCCAGCGTCCTTACAAATGTTCTCTTGAACTAACGCTGTTTTAGACCTGGTCACACGACTAGTGTCATTATCTAGTTCAAGACATGGCGAATTAAGACCGAACAAGTCATGGGAGTTACCAAGAGTCAACGCTGCAGGTGCATAGGCTGACACCGAATTAATCGTCAAGGTTTCATCCGGGTACGTGCGTTTTTTTTGTGATTTTCTTGTCTGCGGGCTTCGGGGACGCATCAAGGCACCTAAAGGACTTAAAGGCCTCTTCATGTTTAGCAAACTTTTTATTTAAGATTCGGAGCTCTTTTCCAATCTCTCCGAATGCCTTTCGAGTGGTACTAAACAACTTGAAGAGCTCCACGTCAGTTGCCCTGCACTTAAGACATGCCCAGCGAAGCCCTATTCCCTTGTTGATATAGTCAACCACTCTTCCGATAAATCCAGCACATTAAACATGAGCGACACTATCACATAACCAACATTCTAGACGCTCAGGTTCATTTTTAACTGAGCAGTTTTCATAAACACACTCAAACGACGTTATTAAAGAATAAATTTAATTTAATTATATTATTAAAATGAATTTCAAGTATTGAGTGTGACTGGACAGCCCTGATTGTGTTATTAAGTTTAGAAGTCACTGACAACAGCGAAATAGTTTTAAAGGCACTGTATATGTAACAGCCACTAAAATGGCAACAGCTGTGAACGAGTGAAAAACACAATTAAGCACACAACAACAATTGCAGTATTAAAAAACCGCCAAAAAGCAACAAAATAAAATATGCAAATTTAGTGCATGTAGCTTTGAATAAATTTAGCACAATTGAAAAACATTTATTGTTTTGAGCAAAGCACTGCAGAACACAGGATATTTCAAATCAAAATTAACACGGAAAAATTCGAAAAATATCCACAAATAATTTTTATTTAGTTAAAAAATCGCAGACAAAACAAAAGACAACCAAGCAGTTTGACGTTGCCAGATTAATTGTTATTAGGGAAAGTATTGTGTCTTTGCTTGAGGATTGCGCTGGATTTAACAGCTCAGTTCACAATAATAATAATTTAGAAACAATTACCGAAGAACGATCAACAATGACAACTGTAAAACAAAAGAAAAATTTTATTACCATGTGTGCCCCTATAATTAAGATTCAATCTGATTTAGATAACGTTGCTGTCTGGTGCAGTGCCAATAACCTGCCGCTAAATATTAGCAAATGCTTTCATGTAAACTTTTCCAAATCACGTGGCCACATTCCCACTTCTTTCTCTCTTGATAGTACCCGAATTTCAGCTCTTAATGAGATAAAGGACTTAGGTGTGAATTCTACTATTGCTAAGGCGTATTCAGTTTTGGCTTTTATTAGGCGTTGTTGCACAGACTTCACGGATCCCTACACCCCTAAGCAGAGCTGTAAAAAGATTGAATCAATTGAGTGTGCATTCTCTCAGCATTAAAAATTTGTAATTTTTCGGTTGCATATTATAAATCTCCATTCCTGAATGGCTTAAAATACTTTAACTCAAAGCTAAAGTGTGTGTGTTATTGAATGGTAAAATATAATTCAATATAGAGTGTGAATGTAAGAACCATTCCTACTCTTTATTGAATGTAAACTTGAAATAAATGCACACTTTTTTACCATTCAGTACTAATTTTCTTATATCAGAGTTGCTATTTTTAAACATCAGTAGCTATACAGGTATGTTAAAGGAATGCTTTCTTTAAAAGGTTATAAATCTATGTGATCAAATATGTAATTTTTTAATCGAAACGACGTATGTTCCGTCTAGCGTCCCATCATGTTCGTTCCATGAACATGCGCGTATTTTTGACAGTTCATCTACGCTGTGCCATTGTGGCCAGACGATGATTCCTGTACTAAACAAAATATGTATTTGTATACCAGATACTCAATTTTGTAAATGTTGATTTTGGTATCACAATAAAACCATTTAATTATGATAAAAAAGAGAAAATCGCACAACATTTAAACACGTCATCAAATATTTCATGTGGTAATCAAATGCAATTCTAATTAGAGGTAAATGTAGGGGTATATAACATTAAAGTTGTTATAAAAAATTAACAAAGTTTAGAATAGAGATGTAGTATCCAGTGCATGTACCCATTGTAGCTTTACGTCTAGGCATAAAGCTGATGCAGTTATGGCTTCATAAACATCTTCTTGAAGGGCAAATAAGTTTTTAAAGCGCTCTCTGATAGCCTCCATCAAGGGTGACACAATTTTCCAAAAATATGTTAGTTTGTCTGTTTTAATTAAGTTGTTGTACTTTGTACAAATGGTGGTAAGTGTTGGCAACAGGTAACCATATAGCATTTCTTTATCATCCTGGAAAAAATCTACCGATTCAGCTAATGGTTTTAGCAAATTAATATACTCCTCCATATAAACAAAATCATTTTCATAAAATTTTTCGATTTCAAAAATTTCGCAAAGCGTATTAAGTTTGTCCTTATGGGACCCCAAAGAACATATGGAGTCGTACAAGGAGTTCCACCTAGTAACAACAGGATACTTTAGCTGAGCTCCAAGAATTATTTTGATCTTTCGGAGCTTTTAGGCCTATTTACTCTAGCCCATAAGCTCGAGCACTTCGAAATTAACTAGAAATATAATATTATAGGTTATATTATTTAAATGAGGGTGTAAGGATCTAGCTAATGGAATATTCAATACTTACAAAAGTGTGCTTCTCATACGCTGCAGGATACTTTTTCAAAATTTTAATAAAATATTTTACAAGTTTTAAATACATAGAGTTCAAGAGTTCATTCTTTTTTTCCCACTACTGTATGAAGAATGGGTTGACTTTTAAGCCACATTCCTTAACAAGGAATGAAAGAATGAAGAAACAGCATTCTTAAATCAATGATTTAAAATTTCAAATGATTGCATACTTTTACAGCTCTGCCCTTAAGTTACTGTTTACTACAATAGTTCGTTCGAAGTTGGAGTATGCCTGTTTTATTTGGAGGCCATATAATGAATGTCATATTGCTAAGCTTGAATGCGTGCAAAAAACGTTTGTTCGGTTCGCGCTGCGCTCACTGAACTTTTCTGAACCGGTTCCATCATATAAAGCCAGGTGTTGGAATGCAGAAGAACTGTCCTATCGCTCACGTTTGTCTATGATATTAATGGTGCAGTTGATGCAAATTGTCTCCGATTCCATATCCCTATAAGGCCTCTTCGTATAGTACCCATTTTCTATACGGATTGTGTCCGAACCCTCTATGCTTCAAACGCACCTTTGCTTAGAGCTATGACGGACTTTAATATTATCTCAGATTCTTCAGCTATTGATTTTTCTTTTCCTAAGTTTATTTTTAAAGCAATACTTACTGATATCTTCTCAAACTGATTAATGTTCTGGTCAATCTCTTTATAGTCTGTAATTTTTATCTTTATTGTGTCTATACTCAATTAATGTACTCTACTATTAAGTAATTACATAATTTTATTTAAAAATTGTTATCTAGTCTGTAAGGGCTTTAAATGCCATAGACTGAAGTAAATAAATAAATAATTAGAGAAAACTACAGCGGCGATCCGCTTTCACTTGCATCCTTTATAGACAAAATCATTTTAATAGAAGATTTAATGGAACCAAATTTGACAAATACATTCATTTCATTTATAAAATCCAAGCTTCAAGGAAAAGCGCGTGAGGCAATTCCAAGTGAAGTAACATAAATTCAACAATTAAAAGATGCGTTAAATTGTAGATTAAACCTGACAACTCGAAAGTTGTTGCAGGAAAAACTACATCATTAAAAGTTTTCAATAATAACCACTCGGAATTTGCCAACATTGTGAATGATGACTAAGTGTGATATCTTCTGCATAAGCGTCAAAATTCCAAAGTGTTGGATCACCTGATTTGTAAATGACTATTGCTGTCTCATTCTGTATCTCTTTCTATCACCGCTGAAGATGGGCGCCGCCATATTGAACAGCCTGCCAAAACGCTGTAAAGTAGCCATATTGAACAGCCTGTCAGGCAGTTGACAGATAAGATAACACACTTACCCTACAAGAAACGCTAACAGTTTTACTAATACACTCACACTTGTAATTGACAATACTGATCCTGCGATGACGTAAACATTGATACTCAAATTTATGTATGTTCCTTTGTTCGCTCACGCATGTCCGCATGTTCCCGACGACAGCCTATAATCATGAAAAAGGAATCAAACTGGGGAAACTTCGGACACCTGGTACAGAATAAAAGAACATACAGCAGGTACCATTATGCATGTGAGACAGATACATAATTCTCAACGGAATTTTATGTATGCGAGAACAGTTTATCCGATTTAATCATGTTGTCACTACTGACTGTCATACGACAATCAAATGATTATCACGGTTGTTTTGTTATTTTTTAAATTCTACCATTTTCAACCGACCAAAACCATATAAAAAATAAGTTTAAAAAATGAAAAAGAGAGCATTTCAAAGCTCCATGCTAAAAGAAAAAATATCGAAAATAATATTAAAAAATACCAAAAGGTGTCGGAATGTATGGAGCGCACTCAAAAAATTAATACGCGAAAAATAATAGTGGTTAGTGGTGATTCATTTTTAAATGTGTTTCCGCATGAGGAAAGCGCTGTTCTGTTGTGTTGTTATTTTCTGAATTTAAATTGAACATTCTGAACTCGAATTCTTATAAAATTATTTATTTTAAACAAATAACAAACACGTATGCTTTTATCACGTACAAAATTAAAAACGTAATGAAATAAAGTAAGTAAAAAGCAAAAAGCATTGTTTCATTTTTGGCGGAATTTAGCAATGGTCATTTATGATAGTATAACAGTCAAACCTGATATCTACAGTAAACTATCATTTATGACACTTTTTGATAATTAGAGTGTCAGCACTGATCCAGGAAAAGGAATGAGAGTGAGCAGTACGGCTATATACTTAAGCAGTAGGCCATGTTGGTGTATAAGAAGGAGACAAAAACTCACACGTACACAGTTGTTTACATCACATTTGCGCAAGTCACCTTAAGTTTGTGATAGAAAGTTTGTATGAGGCGCTGATCGTTAGGTTGACATTGCTGACAATCAGATGATAGTCATATGATAGTCAGTATTCTTGTAGGGTAGTCATCATTCACAATGTTTGCCAAACGCGTAGAAGAACTATCCGATGCTTTAGAGCGATCTTTACCCTACAAGACAGGTACCCGTTCCCTATTCGATTACTTAATCGTCACCAATAACTTGTTCACCAATTATCGTCTTAATGACTTTTACATTGCTGTCGTGAAAAAGGTAACGCATGCGCTCTCTCAAAATAGTGTACGTGTGACTCACTCTCTCGCTCTTACCTATTGTGTTTTCGACATTCCTTCTCGCTCGATGTTATTTACATTTTTAAGTTACTTCATCAGTTATGTTTTGGTTATCGCTAACCAAAACATATGCAACAACAACAACACGGGTAACTGACCTATCGGTTACCCGTATCGGTTACCTTCTGTCAATTCGCTTTTTATATGAATGAAACGCGTCCTTTTTGTTTAAATAATATTTAATTCATAAATAATGCATGTTTAAAATAATTTTTACATTTAAAATCATGTCCTATTATTCTAGTAATATTTACATATTTGCATTTTTATATTCATAAACTATATAAATACACTATTCATGCGGTGGTGGTGTTGCTCATTATCAGTTTACAGAGTCATATTAGTTTGGTAGGTATAGTAAGATCAGACGTAGCGGAATATACGCAGCATATCAGGAGCATCACCACAATCCAAATAAGCACTGTAATTCATTTCGTCATTATAAATAACTTGTAGATGCCACATAGGTGTAACCATACTCTGAGGATATTTCCGTTCAGATCTTGTAGTGTACAACGAGCAAACTTTTCATAAACATGCACACGTAAACTTGTATTTGTTCTAAATTCTTCACCACATTCGAAAAAAGATGTTCTTTTATCCATTGTTTTCTCATGTTCCTGTGTTTGCGTAGGTACCATTGTGATGCAAGTTCTTGATTACAATATGGACAAACAGTTAATTCTAGACTTTTCGTTGTTACATCAATTGTTTCAGCGTGTTGTGCATGTATACTAAAATTCATACTTGAATGTGCTTTAGTCCCAATGGCATAATTTACATTTTAAATACTGACTATTGGGCATATGAGAAATCTCATGGTCCAATAATTTGTTGAAGCTTGGTGTAGCTGTATGAAAATCCCACAATTTTTAAATTGTAAATGTTCTAGCTTCTCTAGACGATGCATAAAGTAGAATGGCGTTGGCTATCTTCACCTGGTATATATTGATAATCGGGCGAATAAACAAATGGACCACTTATAATTGCACACCTCAAGTGCATTCGCATACATATGTTGCATATGTGAAACATATAACGATGTACCAGTGGCTTTTTATGCAGCTGACGCTGGATGAAGCATTGGATTTTGTGTTGCAAAGTTGGCGACATATGTTGCTGTTGATGGATGCGCATATTGCGAATATGTTGGTGGTTCACTTGTCATTAATTGATTAGAAGTTTCAACTTGTTGCGATTCTTGTTGTTGCTGCTGGCTGCTGATGTGGTGTTAACGTCTGTTGTACAAAATTTATTGTTGGTGTTGTTATGGTGCTGGAAAGCCTTCCGATATTGAAAGTCGTTGATTAGTGTAATCTCCACGTAGTGAACTACTCCCACGGCTGCGTCCCCGGTAACTATTACATTTGAAGGCCCTTAAGTTACAGGCATAGTTGACATCGCTTACATAACCGGTTGACTCTAAAGTAAAAACCAAAACAAAATATTAGAATCAGTGTTAATGAATAACATGTTTAAAGTAAGCTCTTACAACAACGTGATTGGCGGCTACATCCTGGAGTGCAGGATAGTGGTTCACTAGTCATTAATTGATTAGAAGTTTCAACTTGTTGCGATTCTTGTTGTTGCTGCTGGCTGATGATGTGGTGTTAACGTTTGTTGTACAATTTATTCGGGTGATTGCACATATTGTTGGTGTGTTATGGTGCTGGAAAACCTTCCGATATTGAAAGTCCTTGATTAGTGTAATCCCCACGTAGTGAACCACTCCTGTGACCGCGTCCGCGGTAACTATTACATCTGAAGGCGCTTAAGTTACAGGCATAGCTGACATCGCTTATATAACAGGTTGACTCTAAAGTAAAAACCAAAACAAAATATTAGAATCAGTGTTTATGAATAACATATTTAAAATAAGCTCTTACAACAACGTGATCGGTGGCTACATCCCCGTGAAAGTAGTGTGGTGTTCCTCCTTGTATAAACGTAGATACTGGATGTGCTCAACCGTGTAGTTTTCTTCTAATTTGAGCAAATCTATGTTCTTACAGCCACAGCTGGAATATTTGGGATATTTCTATCCTCACATCGTCAAAATCAAATTACCTAGAATGAAAAAGAAACTCATAGCAGTAAGAATAGATTAAAAGTTTTTAATATAAGCAGAAAAGTGTTCCATAAATAGGGCTCCACACATAGCACTTTCCAAAGGCACAAGAGAAATTTCAGATAACTAGAATCAGGACCTGGTAAAGTAACTTCAAAGGCGATTTAGTCGCCACTACTTCGTATGCGCATTTCTCTGCGCTCCCTTTCGGCATGCATCATCAATTTCGTCATTACTATAAAGGCCATCTTGCTCACAGCAATCCAACAATCTATGTGTCCGCAAATTCGTGGAACTAAATTCCTAATGGAAGGTTCCTCTCCAAAAACTCTGTTTACAGACAGTCCTTCGCCGTGAAAACGAGGACAGTGAAATATTACATGTTCTGCGCTTTCCAATTCGGACGGACAGCTTGGACAGAAAGGATCCTCCTCTATCCCACGCTTATTTAGATATTCCTTGAAGCCACCGTGCCCGCTCAATATCTGTGTGAGATGGTAATTTAGTTTGCCGTGTTTTCGCTCGTACCATTCCGCTATATTCCGGACTAGCATGAAGGTCTAGTGCTCTTTTCTCGAATCTTCCCACCGTTCTCGCCACCTAACTATTGTTCGTGACCTTGCGCTTTTCTTAGCATCTTCAGATGGTCGGCTGAATCCAATGGCATACAGATCGGCCATTTCACCTGAAAGTAGATCTACTGGGATTTTCCTGGATAAAACATGGATCGCGTCGTCGGAACAGCACATGCTATTCGTATAGCAGTAATGCGGTAGGCTGCTAGTATATCTTTTTGGTGGACCATTTTAGATCTGTGCCATACTGGTGCTGCATATAATATTATAGAGCTGGTTACGTTGGATAATAGCTGACGGGTAGCTTCGCTTGGGCCGCCGATGTTGGGCATTATTCGCGTTAGGGTTCCACTAACTCTAGAAACTTTGTCCCACACCGCCCTGAAGTGCTCCCTAAAAGTTAGTTTTGAGTCAATGATTACTCCTAGATATTTCAAGGAGGGCTTTGAATTTATTTGATAATCTCCTATGGTTAGGACCAACTCATCCACAGTCCGCTTTGAGCTCATCAGAACCACTTCTGTCTTATTGCTAGCCATCTCCAGCCCCGTGTTCGTCAACCACTCCTTTATTCCTCCCACGGCGTCATTACATAATGCTTGGAGCAGATCAAGTTTCTTGGCCACTGCTACTACGACAATATCATCTGCATAGCCGACAATTTCCGTGCCTCCGGGAAGGTCGATTTCTAGCACCCCGCCATACATCGCATTCCAAAGAGTTGGACCTAGAACAGATCCCTGAGGGGCATTTACTAGCAGAAGGGAGGGAAAAGAGAGAACACTGGCGCAATATGCCAGGCCTGAGTCAATCTAAGTTACTGTTAGGGGGTTACAGCACAACTCGATATAGGGCATTAATAGGCCTCTCAAAAAGATTACCTAAGAACCCCAACGTCTATTCTTACAAGACACTGTAGACTGAACAGTCACATGCAAAAGCTGGGTATAGTATCGAACAACACATACAGATGTGATAGATCAGCAGACGGTGGACCATATCCTTCTAGATTACGGCGCAATTTCAAGACGTAGGGCTAAGTTTATGGGCTCACCATGGCCAGAGCATTCCCACATTTAATCCCTCAAGCAAAGAACACTGCTGGGGTTCATCAAGGAAGTCGGCCAGGATGAGGTGCTGTGAAGGAGATGTGCAAGTCACTGTGCAATCCTCAATAAATGATCTATCTATCTACGTTCCGGTAACAAGCACCATTGTGGTACTAGCCCCACCATCTCGGGAACTATTGATATGACTACATTAAACCTTCTAGGGATTGAATATTAATAATGCCGGCAATGCGAAAGTCTGCTAAAATGTACCATTCTCAATGGAATGCTCGATATATAATTTTCCACGTTTTAAAACAGTGATGAAAAGAGCAAAATTTACAATAATTTTAACTGGATGTGGGTAGTAAGGTGTTGATGTCCTCTCTTAACGCAATGTAATGACAACTGCGATGCAGGGAAAATGACAAAAATCTTGCAAATCTACTGATTATAATTAATTTTTCCTCCCCTTCTATGCAGTTCTATGCATACATACATATGTATTTTTCTCTCCAAACGCTAATTAAAAAAATTAATTGGTTTTCACATCAACTTCGAACTCTGTCGTATTTGCATTCTTCAGTTGATTATCAACAAAAGCATGACAAATTATCACTAAAAAATTCATACATTTTGCTTATATATTTAATATGGTAGCCAATTCACTTACCCTTTCTGGTGCGATGATTCCTGGACAATCGGGCCTGACTAGACGCGATTTTTTTTGCCTTAAGAGAGCGTGCTTAACGCGAACCCTATCATGTTATGGCACACCTTTGGTGATGCAAAAAATCAAAGAAATTTCTGCTTCTAATGCTACTACGATAGCAGAAGCAGCTCCCGGTGCCGCAACATAAATAACAGTTGCATGCCGATCAGTTGCCTTTTTTGCTCCGGCTACCTATTCAGTTTTAATTCACATTACATTATCTACTATTGCAATTTTTAATCACTACAAATCAATATAAATTACCGAAGCAAATACTGGAAAACCAAGATGCGTAGTTCCACCCTTTTTTAGGGAAACACATCCAACCAGTTTGGTACCGTATTCCAAAGCATGTTGTTGTAAAGTACCTTGTTTTTGTAGATTTCCTCTGATTTTGGCATATTCTGAGCTGAATCGCAACCCGGCGGAGATGCTATCTACTAGAATAATATAACATTTTTTTTATTATTTTTTAAATGCACATACGTATGAATGAAAATCAGAAAGTAAATAATGTTGTTGTTGTAGCGATAAGGACACTCCCCGTTATCGACTTTGTTGGTCCTTTGCCGGATGCAGATCGGGTACGTTCCGGGAACCATTAAGGTACTAGCCCGACCATATCGGGAGCGATTTAGTTGACATAAAACCTTGTAGGCCATCCCGTCGATTCTATACAACTTAATATGGTAAAGATTTAAAAGACGGTGCACCACCCAATTTTTATCAAAAATTATCAAACGTGGAATCAAAAGGCGCGCCTCGAGCTCCGTTTTTATTATTATTTTATATTTTTAAATTAGGTGGTGTACCGTCTTGTAAAACGCTACCCTTAATATTATTTTGAGCGCAGGCCGCCAACGCAAAAAGATGGTCTCTGCAGCAATATCTTTAATTTCCGTCACATGTCACAACTCAAATTAACTTAATGTTATTTTGGGCGAAGGTCGCCAACGCAAAAAGGTGTTCTCTGCAACAACATTTTTAATTTCCGTCACATGTCACAACTAAAACCACAAGATATTTTTCGTTGTAAACAATTTATATTTTTTTGCGTTTCAATGTTTTCCGGAATAATTAATGAACTGTCATTTCGATGACAGCATGAAACGTCGATGTGTTAGTGGAGAGCGAAAAAAGCTTTGAATGTGTTGGTGAACTGGTTACCTCCGTCTTGTAGGGTAGTTATAGAAGGAATGACTCAGGGAAAAGCGCATGAGATGGCAATCGAACAAAAGGGATTCGGCAACTAACAACGAGATTGACTGAATTTTTGTACGTGTGCGTGTCGGGCGGTTGGCAGTTGTCCCGCGATTATCAAATAAAAAGCCTTCAATCAAAATTTGCATTGAGAAACCATAGCGTTCGCAAGTGAATATGTCGTCATCGGATGATGATTTTTTTTTACTTGCAACTACGGCAGTTTTATTAAATAAAAATAAAAGGAAAAATAATGATAAAAAGAAATTGTGGATGAAAAGCTTGTATGCAAAACGTAATAGGTTTACACATGTACACCTTTTAAAAGAATTAAAAATGTCATGAAAAGATGAATATACAAATTTTAATATGAATTGCTGTTTTTCCGCGCACTTGTTAATTTTCAATGTCAACACAAGCTAAATACAACCCTGCTGTTTTGTCAATCACACCCCGCGACGATCAAATAAGCAAGCGTCAAATGAAAAAATAAAAAATTTTTGATTTTCATCAACGTGTAGCCGACAACAAATACGTGTGTCACGAAGACACCCGACTGTCCTAACACACACAACATTCAGTCAATCTCGTTGTTAGTTGCCGGAGCCCCAAACTGTCAATGTTTGGCGGCTTAACATTCGCTCATACCTTCAACTACGTTTACTGACTCTAAGGACCATAGTGTACAAGTGTGTTGACTTATCTGTCAAGCATTCTGACAGGCACTCGCTGGACTCGGAATGACAGCAAATTCAAAATGGACACCATTACCGAATGCGCCGAATGATTGAAAAATTGAAAAAGTCGAGACGATTGGTAGACAAAAATGTTGTCGTTGAGACCAAAAATGCGACTCTAGACCTGAGATTTCCATCAGGTGAGCGAGGCTGTTTGTAGTTTTGACGTTTATCGCTTAGTGAACACACTTGTATAGGTACACTATGCTAAGGACGTAGTTGGTAAAATGATCGTGAACAGAATTATCAACTTAGTGAAAGGCAAGTGTTAGCGTTTCGATCGCGTTATAGCAGACAGATAAGTAGTTTTCGATGTAACTTTAGAGGAAATCATTATAATAGGAATAACTTTTCACGATACAACAATAATTTCAGTAGAGGCAACAATAACAAATATAGATATCTGGGGTCTGGTTTAAGATAAAAAGTGGATTTACTAAAATAAATTACAAAAAAAGTGCATACTGTATGTTGTGAAATCCTGAATTCTTTTGTGAAAATGTGATTCCTTAAAATATGGAAAAATTAAAGAAAAACATAAACCCATTTTATGGGGAAAAGTATTCTATTTGGAAATTTCGCACTAGAGATTTGTTAGCAGAAAATGATGTTCTTTTCGTAATTGAAGACAAAAACCGGAAAAATAAAGTGAACACTGGGCAAAAGCCCAGGGTATCGCAAAAAGCATAATAATTCAACTATTAAGTGATTCGTTTTTAAGTTATGCTAGTACGGAATGTACTGCAAGAGAAATTTTTACGAATGATGACAAAATATATGAGCGGAAAAGTGGGCAAAAGTCTAGTTGAGGGATCGACTGCTAATTCACGACGCAAAAATTCGATAGTGATACCCAGAGACGCGTTTCGGCCCTAGGATCTCGAATCCGGTGGCGGAAATCCTGTACCTCTGATATTTCTCGAGAAATGCCCTATGTTTAAACCACACTTAAACAATCACTGCGAGCTGTTCACTAACTTTACCACTTTTATTCCTTTTGTTAATATATTTTATCTTTTTTTAATCTAAATATAGCATGAAAATTCTTTTATTTTTAATATTTTATTTATTTCTACAGACACTAATTTTATATTCCACCAAAATATTTTTGATGAAAAACTGACAGCATCATTGTGAATGATGACAAAGTGTGATCTCTTCTGCATAAACGTCAAAATTCCAAAGTGATTGGATCACCTGATTCGTATTTGACTATCGCTGTCTCATTCTGTATCTCTTTCTATCACCCGCTGAAGATAGGCGCCGCCATATTGAACAGCCTGTCAAAACGCTGAAAAGTAGCCATATTGAACAGCCTGTCAGGCAGTTGACAGATAAGAGATCACACTTTGTCATCATTCACAATGGACAGAATTGCCCATGGATTCTACTTTTCGTTCCATTTATTACACCCCGCTTACACTATGCGCTTTCAAAACAAGTTCCTCAAATATATCACGTAATCTTACCTCATGTCTACACTCACTATCGTCATTCTGGTTTTTGTTGGTTTTACGTAAAACTGTTAAAAGATCACGAAAAATATTGAAAAGGCAATGCAAGATCGAATGAAATGCTGAAGACCTCTATTATTAACATTCTGAAGAATATGTAGAGGTAATTGTATACTACAGCATGACATTCTTATTTTACCAAAGAAGTCCATATTGGTACTGAAACACGCGTTTGAATGGTAAAACTACGAATCCGAGAACAAAAACAAAACTGTACGAATTAATAATGATCCAATTGTTTTCTCTTTTTGAAAGGTTTATAAAATTTGTTTTTGCTTTTGTTTTATCATGTTGTAATAAGCGCTAATATTTTAATTTGATTTTAAAGAAAAATACAAAAGCTTTAATACGAGCATATTTTATGGGTGTGATATTTACCCTTTTATGTGATATGCTGTTGTGAGAAAAGTTTCTTGAGAAAAATGCTGAGTGTACGAATTAATAAGGGTTTGGGATAGTATATTAAAATAAAACAATGTACAATGGATATACAAATATTAATATAAAAAAATTTAGAATATCCTATATTACTAACTACATAAAATGTAGTAAATAATTTGGGTTCAGTTTTCTGGCGCCAATTGAGAGAACCAAGGGACATCAATCTTCCCTAACCGCTTTCTTCCAGTTCAGTGGGGGTTGTTTATTTCCCTGTTGCTAAATGTGGGTGCCGGTAGGGATAATTACGGGGCGTTATGTAATCATCTATTGCCATTAATGGAGCTATAGCCGCAACCCTTCTTCTCCTTTCTCCATCGCACAAAAATGAAATTATTACAGCATCAAAAACTATGTCGTTCATTTTGCAATGTGACGCTCGATTGCCGCTTAATGTGATTACCAAAATATGTCGTACCAAAGATTGATCGAAGAGTAAAGATGATGCAGGGACGAAAAATAGTGTGAAGCAAGCTTCACAAAACCTCTAGTAGGTCACATTCACCACTTACCACAGCAGAATTTGTTAACTACCACTGTCTGTATTTGTTATTTAATAATTATTTGTACACTTTTTATTCAGCTAATGTGTTCAGAATTTTAACTTTAACTCTCTAAAACTCCAATCAGTGTATTTCTGTTCTTAAATTATGTTAAAAATTGTGCTAAAGTTTTTGGTGTGGTGGAATTGACCTACAAGAATTTTGTTACGCTCCGCTGCTTTCCACTGAAGTTTGCGCCTGCAACATCTTTACTCTTCGACCAATCTTTGGTCGTACTGTGAATCGCCGCTGCCGCTACATGTCGTACATAATGGGCGCATACCTTAATAAATGACTCCTTCGTGATTAACGTTAACCACTTTGCTAATCAGTTTGCTAACCAGATTTTACGTAATAAAATGAGATAGTAGTGAGATTTCTCGTCTCTGCTTTGGTCATCATTCGTTGACAGCTTATATTCAAATTTTAGTGTCAAGTATCCTTTAGCCCGCTTTCTACTATTAATTTGAATTGATACATCGAAACGACTGCATCTTTGGTTAGTTGAAGCATTTTTACATTTTTATAATTATATAACTAATTTCTGTTTTTTTGCAGCTTGATACATACCTTTATCGTAGCGTTTACAACCGTTTTTATCTTTTGAATCCTATTAATTGGGATTTTCTACCATTATTTTAAATTTTTGGTAAGTTTGGAATTTCATTTTCCACTTTTATAATTATACAACTAATTTCTCCTTTTTGCAGTTTTATCGTAGCGTTTTAAACCGCTTTTTGAACCCTATTAACTAGGATTTTCTACCATTTTGGGTAAATTTGAAATTTAATTTTCCACTTTTATAATTATACAGTTAATTTCTCTTTTTGCAGCTTGATACATCGTTTTATCGTAGCGTTTTAAACTTTTTTTTTTCTTTTGAACCCTATTAACTGGGATTTTCTACCACTTTTGTGAATTTTTGGTAAGTTTGAAATTTCATTTTCCACTTTTATAATTATAAAACTAATTTCTCTTTTTTGTTTGAGTTCTACACCGTTTTTCGACAGTTTTTTGTCTTTTGAGCCCTATTAACTGGGATTTTCTACCATTTTTGTGAATTGTTGGTAAGTTTGAAATTTTATTTTCCACTTTTATAATTATAAAACTAATTTCTCTCTTTTGCAGCTTGATACATCGTTTTGTTGTAGAGTTCTACATCGTTTTTCGACCGTTTTTTGTCTTTTGAGCCCTATTAACTGGGATTTTCTACCATTTTTGTGAATAGTTGGTAAGTTTGAAAATTCATTTTCCACTTTTATAATTATACACCTAATTTCTCTTTTTGCAGCTTGATACATCGTTTTATCGTAGCGCTTTAAACCGTTTTTCGAACGTTTTTGTATTTTGAACCCTATTAACTTGGACTTTCTACCATTTTTATGACTTTTTGGTAAGTTTCAAATTTCATTTTTCATTTTTATAATCATACAACAGTTAAGTTGAAAATTTTCACGTGGCCGCCAAAGCAGAAAAATTTCTGTGAAAATACCATAGATCCACCCAGTTTTTAATACGCATCCAAAAATATCGTGAATGGTGTCAAACGGCGCGCATTAACCTCTACGACAATAATCTGAAGGCGGAAGAGAACAATTTCATCTCTGTCCTGAGATATTTGCAGTTAAAATTTGGCAATTCTCATGTGGTTGTTGTGCACTGAAAAAATTTTGTATACAAAGGGATTTTGCATGGATTTAAATTTGATCCCACCCGATTTGTTCACCGGCCAGGGTAATTTTTAAAAGTGCGGTCGAAGGCTGCCAACGTAGAAAGGTGATCTGTGCAAAAATACTATGTCGGTTTCGGAGCCATTTTTCGGGGTTTCGTTAATATCTTTTGAACGAGTTGAAATTTCAATTTTCCGCCTTCGGATTAATTATACTGATGACGAATCGTTTGAGAACTCTCCCGATATTTTTGGACTCGTATTAGCGGCCGACTCCTGTTCTAGACTTTTACCGTTATTTTTCGCGTTTCAAGAATGTACCTACGCCATTTTTTTTAACTCAACATTTATAGACGCATATTACCAGTCTATTCCTGTTCTAAAATATTATCAAGTGTTTCGAAGTAGTTAGTTAGCAAAGATATTGTCTATTATACTCGTATATGGTCTTTTAAATAGTTTTTAAATACATTTAAAATAAATAAATGATAGACGATTCACAGAAGTGTCGTATTCATGTTAAACTTTAAATTTAGATTATTTATATGGTTTCCAATATAAAATTTGATTAAACATGCCACATACGGTGAATAGGAGATCTTGTGAATTGCCTAATTAAGAAAGCTTATTAACAACATGTGGAATATTGCGACCGTTATTTGGTTAACTTCCCGTAGAGTTAGATTCTTAAAACTAATAACATATCTTAGAAACCCATGAAAATGGCTGGGAATCACGTCCTTTCCAACCTCCCACTCTTATCACCCGCTCTTTTGCGTGGGTGGCTTGGAATCACGTCCTTTCCAACCTCCACACACCGCAGTCCTACTTATTGTGCGTTAAATATACATCAGCTGCTCGAAATCACGTTCATTCCGACAGCACTTTAATCAATTCCCGTTACTCGGCATGACAGTCCATCCCAACAACTGATTTAATAATATAATACATATTTTATAATATAAATTTCACTTTGTATGCTCCTGTAATTTATCTGTAATCCGTAACTATATTTAGTCTGATTAATTGTTAAATTTTTAGACTTAAATAAATAAGTATATGCAACATCTGGAAAAAAATTTCGTTAGGTGATCCAGGGATCGGGCAAATTAAAAAACTTGGACATTTTGCTTTTCAGGTTTAAGGATCCCCCGAAATTCTACAGATTTTAAACTCCGTATATAGCTTGGAATTCTATTAAGTTGTTCTATTTAATAAACAAAATATTTGTTTGTTTTTGATAAACTGTTTACAACTGCTACTGTTAAAATTTCAAAATCAAAGTTTATCAGCATTGTGTGTATGTTTAAGGATACATAAATAAAATATTGAAAACAATAATCGAGGTCATTTTTAACTATCTTATTTTTATTTGTTACCAAAGTTAAATTCAAACAAAAACTTTCGCAGCAAACATTCAGAGCAATAAGGAAATATTTAGAATGTTAACTCATAAAAAAATAAAATATTTTGATAGGTTTTTGTTTATATCTTAAATTTAATTTTGCATCGAAATTTTTCGCAAATAAACGGTTATATTCGACAGGTTGTCGCAATTTTAATGATATTAATTAGAAATTTTTTTTTTTTTTTTTTTTAATTAGAAATTTGTATTCCTTTATTCTGTTAATAAATATAATGAAATTAAAATATCTTATATTACTATTCGATAAAGATTTTGGGTAAATTTACTATATTTGTTTTTAGAATAATGGACTGCCAATTGTGCCAGTTTACGCGTTCATCGTTTAAGGAGCTGAACGTGGCGGACTTTGATGCCGCATGGCGTATTGGCTGGGTCCATGGCATGCGACCAGTGCTCCAACTCATGTGGGCTGGTAGGCGAAGACCATGACCACAAATAGCAATAAAAAACGCAAGTTTCTTTGATCTGTTAAAAAGAGCCGAAAAGCCAATACCTTCTTTTCGGGAGCCAGGCTCAGCACAGGAACCATATGTAAGCCTGTGGTGCTGTTCATCACGTCGCCCTACCTGAAGGTAAACTCCATCATGGAAGACCTTGGCATATCCAAGCAAAGCTGCTGTGACTTGGTAAGCTTCCTTAGAGAGGTGTTGGTAAACCAGAGCATACACAACGGGGATGGTATGATAGCCCGTCCCGAAAAGACGGTCGAAATATACGAGGCCAAAGTGGACCGCAGAAAATATAATTGTGGCCGAATAATAGAGGGCCAATGGGTGTTTGGTGGCATAGAGAGAGGGTCGCGAAAAATGTTTGTCTCAGCTGTCACAGACAAGACCAGGAAAACATTTCTCCTGGTAATTAAAAAAAAAATAGCGCCTGGAAGAACTATCATTAGCGATTGCTGGAAAGCATACGAAAGCCTGGAGGAGCATGGGTACAGCCATATTTCGGTGAATGACTCCCAAAATTTTTTGGACTCGGTGACTGGTGCCCACACCCAAAATTTCGGTCCTATATTCCCTATTATGGCCGAACAGATGAAAATTTCGACGGTTACATAGCGGAATTCCTATTAAATATGAAGAATACCACTATGGGGACCGCATTCACTATATATTCAAACACATCGGTGCTGTGTATGCTCCAAGTGGCACTTAGGGCGCTAGGAATTCCCGCCGTGGTCATGGTCCCTCTGGTAAGCTGAACAACGCAACCTTGGCATGGTGAGTAAAAAGTATATATATAAAAAAAATTTCAAATTTATTATTCTTTCAAATATACCGATTGATGCAGATATTATTAGTTCTTTCGAGACGTCATAAAATACCCTTTTCGGGACCGCCAAAAAATAGACAAAGAGCAAGAATTGATTTTTAATAAACACTATTATTTCATTTTAACTTGCCAAGGAAAATTTAAAATTTTATTTTTTTCTTTATTGCATCCACCTGTTTCTGTTCATTTATCTGATTATTATTATATCTTTTTTTGTTAACATATATAAATATCATATTTTGATATATATATGCACCTATATTTGTGGAGCTACTTTTATGACCCGGTGACTGGAAATACAAGGAGAATATTGTTTATTATGCAAGATTATTGGAAGAATATCAAGCTTGGAATTTTTGTCAAGAACTAATTCTACAATACTATTTTTAAACTATTATATCAAGTCTAAAAAAAAAAGTTTACGTGAATGTAATTAAAAACTCAAAGAAGATATCCTTCTGTATTTATAAATTATAAGGTCTTGTAATCGAATTGTAATTATAATTAAGAAGCACGTAAAATCTTGGATTTGCTATCAAACGAAAGACAATACATTTATTTATAATGTAAGACATATTTGTGTTTCTGAATGTATACTACCGAAATCCTGAACTCTCTCCATTACTTTCACCTCACTGTGTAAATGGTGTTCTGTGGACATGAGAAGACAGCCCGTACATGCGCGCCAAAATGTTGATTCTGATCGAACATCACGCCCAGTATTTTCGGATATAAGACAGTCGGTAGCGTAATGCCATGTACGATGCCTTTTATAATGGTATCGTGATCTAAATCTCTTTGTATATTTAACTGTCAAAATATTTTTTAATATGAATAATATTTTAAAGGAGATTTGAATACAGTTTCAATTTGTATTGCCTATTTACCTTTGCTTTGCACTTTTGATCCTTCCAAATTTTTGAGGATACCACCAATTCCATATGCTTCCTACGCCATAATTGCCAACAGTCCGCGCACAGTTCACTGTGAGGATAATATATCCCAGCCAATATCATCACCACAAGGCGTTAATTGCATATAAATGGTTGAAAATGTTTATCCGCTGCAAAATTATTTTTCAGCACTGTTTTAGGACAAACGCTACATGACAGATAAATTAAACGAATTTGATATTTAATACAACACAATCAACAAAATAAAATAAATACAGTCTCCGACTAACACTCGCAGCGATCGGTTCGATTTATTGTGTGTTTTTCTCTCTGCTTAGTGCGCTTATTGCGTAACCGCGTGTTATTTCTATTTTTCTTTCTCCCTCAATACATTCGTTCTTGTGTGCTTGGTGAAAAAAAAAAAAAACCTCACGGTTTAGTGGATAAGGTGTGATAGGTTGGAGAGCATGCCTCCCGGGCCCCCTAATCTTGGGGATAACCGGTTTGCTTTATTGGCAGCTGGCCCCGAAAAGAAAAAAAAACGTGTTATGAACATATTACTAGATACTTTCCCAGAACTCTCTAAAGTGCAGGCCCCCAACCCCAGATTTGTGGTAATTGCCTGAGTGGATGACAAAAAACCTCTATCAGAATTCTCTTGCTTTGCCATCCAGCGTTCACTCCACCTTATTAGCAAAGAAGTTATCTCCATAACGGAACTCCGCGATGGTAATTTGCTACTGCTTGTGAAAAAAAATCTGTGGCTGACCGATTCCTATCAGCTAAAGAGCTTCATGGTCTTTGCAAAGTGAAATGTAGTCTCCATCACACATTGAACTTAACAAAAGGCACCATATACGCTTCCCTATCTGAACAAAGTCTCGGAAGAGGAAATTGTCCAAGAATTAAGTGCACAAGGTGTGGTCTCGGCCTATAAATTCCCGAAATTCATCGAAGGTAAGCCTCACCCCAGCAGAGTAGTCCTCCTCTCTTTTGACCGCTACCATCTCCCCGAAAAACTAGACATATCGTGGCATTCAGTAAAAGTACGGGAATATATTCCAAATCCCATGCGCTGCAATAATTGTCAATTACTGGGACATACGGCAAAACGATGCAATAATGAAGCTGCTTGCGTTAACTGCAACTTAGCACCACACTCCCTAAAAGACTGTACTCGCACATACTGCGCAAACTGTGCTGAAAAACATCCAGCATCACCAAAATAATGCACAAAATTTATTCAACAAAAAGAAATTCTAAAAATAAAAACAACAAAAAAGTGTTCTATGCGTGAAGCAAGGCAAATTCATAAATCGCAAACAGGTTCTCTTCCACCCCTTCAATCCTATGCGTCCGCCTTAGCAAGCCAAACAACAAAAATGATCAAAGTCAACCCACCTTCGGAAAGCACACAAGCCACAACAAATTCTCCATTCGCCAACAAAAATAATATTGAACAAAATATATCAACATCTACAATAATGTCATCAGAAAACCAAAGCACCACAAGCACTCCTCGCTCAAACCCCACAAATGCTCAACTATCGAGCACAGCCACCTACAAAAACCATAGCTTACATACAATACAACAACCATCAGAGCCCAAAACCACCATCGAACCCACATCTCTTAATCAGTAAAATTTCTCTTCTAGCCCTCTCTTTACTTGGCTACAAACAAATACTATTACTAATAACACATCTAATTACGAATTCAACACAATCACTTCGCCAAGTGAAAACACAGATTTAAAATCAAACGACCAAGTCGAAGTCGACATGTATGTCGACGACATATAATCTCTTTCGTCCCACTCTTAAATTATTTATTGCTCTGTTCCTTCTACCCCACCTAATATGAAGATATTACAGTGGAATATGAAAGGTTACATCAATAACTACATCGAACTTCAACTGCTTATAAAAGAATTGAATCCCGATATAATGTCTCCAAGAGACACACTTCTCGTACAAAAACAAAAATACATTCCAGCCTAAACAATATGTAGGCTATTTTGAAAATCTCTCAACAAATCACTCTGCCAAACAAGGCATTGCGATACTTATAAAAAATAATATCCCCCACAAAGCTATACAGACAAATTCATCCATTGCAACAGTGGTAATTGAAGTCACCTTAGACTTTACTTTTACAATCATTAACGCTTACATCCCGCCCCACCAAAGCTTTTCTACCAACGACTTGTTCTCGATTTCCCAAAACTTAACTTCACCAGCCCTGATTGTCGGCGATTTCAATGCATGGAGCCCATTATGGGGCTCGGATGTTGTAAATGAAAGAGGTAAAACAGTCGAAAACTATATCCTAAGCGAAGATCTTATAGTCTTGAACGATGGGTCTCCGACCCATTTTTCCACACATAAAACATTCACACACGTGGATATAACTCTGTGTTTCCCCGCTCTAGTTCCAAAGCTATCCTGGAATATACTTGAAGATTTGCACGGAAGTGACCACTTCCCAATAACTATCCGCATGAAAATATAACATCAATCTAATATAACCAAAACCAAGATCAAGTTTAAAACAGACTTAGCGAACTGGTCTTCCTTTCAGCAGAACTGCAATATTTTCTCAAACCGATCTGACAGATCCAATAATGTGAACAAAGAAGCTGCTAACTTGCAGAAAATTATTCGATCGGCAGCCAATATTTCTATCCCGCAAACAAAGCCCGGAAAGGTAAAATCCACATTACCGTGGTGGAATACTGATCTGCTAAAGTTAAGAGAAGAAAAGCAAAGACTATGGCACGAATATAAAAGAAAAAGACGCCCAGAACATCTTGCCTTGTATAATAAAGCAAAAGCTAAATTTAAAAAAGCTGCTCTAGAAGCTAAACGCTCTTGCTTAGGAGAACTGACCAAAAAAATAAACCCAAACACTTCCACAAAAAAAATTTGGGCAGATATCAGAACGCTTACAGGTAATAGCAAAGACCAATCAATTACACTTATAAAAAACGGTTCCGATAATATCCTATTGCCATTAGAAATAGCAAATCATTTCGGTACTATCTGGTCCAATCTATCCGAAGACTGCAATTTCCACCCTGACTTCGTTTCCAGGAAAAATCATTTCAGCAGTTATGACTACATTCCAAACAACATTTCATACGCCGCAATCCAAATAGATTCAAAGATAACAAGTCTGGAGCTAGAGACCTCGCTACATGGGCTCAAGGGTAAATCCCCAGGTAACGATCGCATAAACTACCGCCATGCTTTACAATTTGCCTCCAACCGTACAAGAGAGATTACTCGCTCTATACAACGACATTTTTGACAAAGGAGTATACCCCCAAAGCTGGCGTACAGCAATGGTACTACCCATCCCCAAGCCCAATAAGCTACCAACCGACATATCGGGATATAGACCAATCTCCCTTTTGCCCTGTATAGCAAAAACTTTCGAAAAATCAACACTATGTATCAAACGCTCTTTCGTTCCGAAATCACGTTACCATCTTGGCAACTGATTTCGAAAGAGCCTTGGACCGCATCGGTGCACATGTGGTTTTGGAACAACTCGCAACCTGGGGAGTAGGTCAAAAGACTTTTAACATGGTAAAAGCCTTTTTGATCTCTCGCAAGTTTCGAGTCACAGTAAACTCAGAACGTTCTAACGCATTTCAACGGTATACCCCAGGGATCTCCTCTCTCGGTAATGCTTTTCATCATTGCATTTGAACAATTGAGCAAAACTCTATCCATGTATAGTAGCATTGAGCATTCTATCTATGCTGACGATGCCATAATCTACTCTAAGCTAACAGATTTGAACAAACTGAAATCATTGTATTTGAACGTATTAAACGATGTAAAAAACTGGGGAAAATCCTCGGGAGCAATTTTGTCAACCGAAAAATGTAAACTGTTGCATATATGTAGAAAGAAAAAGTGTAAAATGTTTACATTGTACGTAGATAATATAGAAATAAAATTTGTCGATGAACATAAAATACTAGGCATTGTTTTCGATAAACAGTTTAATTTCAAAAAACAATGCCTAGCTTTAAGAAAAAGCTTAGTTTCTAGACTTAACATTATTAAGTACTTAAGTTCGAGGCACAGCCTCATTCATTGTAATACTCTAATTCAAGTTACCAGAGCTTTAATAATATCTAAAATTGAATACGCGTTACCGATCTATGGATACTGTGCTGCTAGCAACATGAAACTTCTGAACAAACCATATCATAATGCCATCATAAGGAGTATCAATGCATTTCCAACTTCACCCACCGACTTCATTCTCACCGAAGCAGGCCTACCATCGATTGCAGACTTAGTTACATCAGCAACATACAGACTAATTCCTAAATTATTTAACACAAGCAACGCGATTATCCACAAAGATGTTATTTCCACCTTAAAACATTAAAAGAACGTATAAATTAGAATCCACAATACGTCGATGTGTACGATTTTCTAAAACGTTGGATATCGATCTTCGACCCCGTCTTGTCAAACCTGGAAACGTGCCACCTTGGTCAATTAAAGAGTCGACATTTATCTTGGACCTACAATCCTTTCCCAAAAGTACCACAAATGACATGGTATATCAGAAAGCATTTGAAAATATTGTCGAGCCTATGATAAGAAACCGATGGACCTTTCTTTATACCGACGGCTCAAAAACGGAAAATGGCACATCTTTCGCTGTGGTTCATCATGATGGAACTATAATCGCCCAAGGTAACATCCAACAACACTGTTCCATATTTACGGCTGAAGCTTTAGCTATAAAGCTAGCTTCTGATTATGCAATAAAGAACAAAGGAAATTTTGTTGTCTGCTCCGACAGTAAATCAACTTTAAACGCAGTCCGCAATATAAATAACTCCAGCAGTATTATTTCGGATATTAGGAGTATATGCATACAAAAATGCAACAAAATTAGGTTTATGTGGGTCCCCGGACACCGAGGTATAAAAGGGAATGAACTTGCTGACAGCACCGCTTTTGATACCCACTCAAGACCTTGTATAACTTATCACACGGCAAACAATAAAGACATCCTTCGGGAAGTGAAAATACATTTGAGCATCCAAAGAGAAACAGCTTGGCATAATCACACTCACAGATATTCGCTGGTAAATCCACAAGGTAGAAAATCAGTCTATCCAACCACATTAACACGCCAACAAACAACATTATTCACCCGCCTCCGCTTAGGTCACACACGCCTTACACACGAGTATCTGCTACGCGGATTAAGACCACCTAGCTGTCCGTTTTGCAACAACACACTGTCCATAGATCATATACTAGATAGCTGTAGCAATTTAGAGAATTTTAGGAAAACATGTTTTGGCAGCACTACACCTAGCTCTCTCTTAAATATACATAGCTATGAGAATATCTCAAATTTCATAAATTACTTTAAGTCTTGTAACATACTCCACAGCATTATATACTAAGTCGCACTGTAATCATAATATTATAATCATATATAACTAAAATACTACCAATTATTCTACAAGCGAGTCGAAGGCCCTAGCAGCTAACACTCCTTTTAACATTTAGTGTAATAATTGTATTATTATGCCTAAATATATTAAATAAATAAATAAATAAATAAAAATAAATAGTAAATGTTTACCTTGCAGGAAATAGAAATTTATCGAAAGTATCGGTCAAATCATCCCACATGCCTGTAAAACAATTGGGTTTAGCGTGTGCCACTTCAGACCTGTATGCAGCACAGCAATCAAAGTTCATATTGCCAATTTCCATGTGCTAGATGAAAGACACTTATATTTCATAGCGAGTGGTTTACGTAAGGCCTTTGCAAATAAATGGAAAACAATTTTGTTATTAAACTGCTTACGTATAAAATTTGTAGCGCACACCTTAATAATATCATGTAAAATATTTTCGTTTGTTTGTTTAATTGCGTGTTAAATTTATACTTATTATTTAAGAATTCATGAGCTTAACACCAGCTTATAATAATTGAATATTCAATTATTATGTTTTCTAAGAGAAACTGAAAAGAAACAAATATTTACCGGCTTATTGCTATGGTACCATTTCGAAAACCGCCACGTAATCATCATCAGGTAATTTCGTAGCGTTATCATAGGTTTCACCGATATCCGAACCGCGAATCACGCGGTGAAACTGTAGTTGCCTTAACCGCTAGCCTATTCTGCTTGTATTTGTTTTCTGGCTTATTTCACCAACAACAATTGAGACATTATGTCTCTATATTAATTTGTGGGTTATGTAGATTTGTTTTTCATAAGTTCCTTTTCGTTGCGAATGGGAAACTTTGTAAACTCGGGCTCAGTTTTACATATTTCTGTTTGTTTTCAGCTCTTGTGTTTGTGAGCCAAACTTCGCAGCTGTGCTTATGCAATGTGGTAAGCAACGCCAAGGCATTACTGTCAGGAAATCAGTAATAACCAATTGAAACACTGGAATGAGGTGCGTATTAGAGGTCATCTGGCATTGTTTTGTAACTATTCTAATTTCTTCTTAATATATAAAAATTTACCCATGATGAGCATTAACTGCGCCAATAATTTCAACTATAGCCTGCCAACCGAATGACATTATTTCACCTTCACCATTCGAAATATGCAGCACACAATCAAGTAGTCGCTGACGTACATCTGCATGCATAACGGTGGAGAGTGGACAGTAACATTGTTTTTGTTTGTAATTTCATATTTTATTTTAATAGTACATTATGTTTAAATTGTAGCGCCGACTTTACCAGATACGTAATCGCTTCAACACCCCATTCACGCATGCGTATGTGACGGCGTTGACAAACTTCTAATAAATGATTGGTCAATGGGCGTCTTACAACTTCAATGCCCAGCATATTGACGAGCCCTGTTTCAAGAAGTATTGCAACAGCAAATAGTGATGGTTTCTAGCAGGAATGTAATATATTTAGAAGTTGTAATAATTAGACGAACACTTTTGTTCAGTTACCCTATTCGCGTAAGCCAGCGCCATAGCTTCATGCGATAATTTACATAATGCATCAATTAAATGATGTAATGCTACATAATCCAAATACTGGCTAGATTCAAAAAGTGGAAATAACATAACAGCAGTTTGTATGCCCACATTAGCTTCGACACCAAGTTTTGGAAATTCCTACAAGCATACAAAAACAAAAATAAATATATAAAATGCTTTTAATTCCTATGCCTTAATTACACTCACTTGCAAACTACCGCCAAACGATGGTTTCAAACCCAAGATGAACCTAAAATGCTGCAATTACTGCGTGCCAAAAATAAAATAGCGCGCATACATTGTAGATCGTAGTCAACAACACTGGCGCTTGCATTATGCTGTGCGGTAGTGAAGTGCTTGGTAAAGGCGTGCCAACAGCAACATGCCACATAGAGCAGCACAATTTTTCATAGCTTTTCATATATTATCTGCCGTGGCTTCATCGATTGATGCATCAATTAGTGGTACAAATACCGATAACAATCCAGCTCGACTTGAATTAATTAACTGCAAACAGAGTGGTTTGTGCTCCTCCTCTGTTATTATGGCACAATTGTGTATTGGTTTTTGCTACAATGGACAACAAAATTTTAATGGTATTTTTAAAGACTAAACTGTAAAATCACACAACTTACCCTTCTGGTGTGCGCTGTATTACATCACCAATAGAGCATGTTATATCTAAGAGTATAGCAAAAGCTAAGGATACACCGTAACTATCTGGAATATTTGGTGCCTCAAGCTTTTAAAACATCTTCAAATTAAATACACAAAATAAAAAAAAACATAAGTTTCAATATTACCACACATGTTCAGTGGAGTCATCTAGACATGGCATGATTAATCTCAGAATAGATGATCTATAGTAATCGGACATCTAAATCAGACATCGGCGTTTCATAGATCAATTGATCAGACAAACAGGTTAGACTCTTCACACAGACAGGTTGCGCTCTTTGCTTACCAAATGATTTAGTCATCGCTGAACAAGTGGCGTAGCAACATCGTATGTGGATATCACATGTTTGCGCAGCGAACGTTAAAAATATGCATAAATGTACGTATAATTTTTTGGGTTAGCATAGAAAATTGTTCGCTTTGCATATTGCGAATCAAAAAAAAAAAAAAACAAAAAAAAAAAAAATAGAAATGTTTGCTAGTTACTGTCTAACAAGTGACTGACATGAAAACCAATTGGTTCGCGCGATCAATGCGCTCTCACTTACCTATACACTTGCTTTTATAAATCTGCCTACGCTTGATCTAAATGGTTGAAAATGTATATCCGCTGTAAACTTATTATCCAAAATTAGGATCCTTTTAAAATCTTAATATTATACCTCGTGTAAAGTAGCTCAAATAGACGTGCTATTTTCTTTCAATAAAACATGCATATAATACCCTCCTTAAATTATTTAAATATGCTGGGAGCAAAACAAGCAACGTCTTGCTGCTCGAGTTTTTATTTTTGCTGCTGTTGGCAACAAATTGCATTTGTAAGTATTCAAACACCAAAGGCTAAAAATTTACGTTGAAGAAACAGCAATATTAGCAGCCTCCATACATTCATTGCTGTGTGCTGTAATATTGATATCGCTCCTTAATATTCGCTACAGCTGCTTAAATGTGGTGCTGCTGGCATCTGCAACACCACTGTTACTGATTGCAGGCATTTCCGCTGTGGTGACAGACTTATTGGCTGCCTTTTAAGCTTCCTTTTCAGTCTTCAAGCGTTTGGTTTTATTTGAATTTTCGACTTCGCTGGTGTTTTCGTCCAATGTGGGAGAAGCTGCACGTTTAAGACAATATTGCTTCTTCTTTTGAACACCATTACCGGTGAGTGAAATTTTACAACAATGTCTCAGATAAGAACGATTTCTTCTGGTTTTATTTTGGCAGGCATATCAAGGGTTTTAGATTCAAAACGTACAATAAAAGTTGTCATATGCTCACAGCCAGTTCCCTCGCCAATAATGTTGGGAGCTAAGCATGTATCAAAGAGCTAACAAATTTACAAATCATAAAATATTTTCTCAAAAGTAAACATTGAATTATATACGGTTTGCCTCCTCGCATATTTGTGACACTTTTTAGTGTCGTCCCTTAATCGCTTGTTAGCATTTTCTGGTTTTCCTACAAAAGAGATGGAAAAAATTTATTTGAGTTTCAGACGTTAATAAATAAACACAGTAAAATAACATGGTAACAACGAACGATCTTTATAAAGTATTGGAAACATAATATGTACATATAAAAATCGCAAACATACCTTCAAATCTACTTTAAAGCATCTAAACTATATTCCAGCTGCTTAACATACTCAGCTTTCTCCAACATCAATTTCTCATGAGTGTACATATGTACTATCGTTTTTATATACATTATTTCCAGCTATGTTGTGTACTTCTTCAAGCTCTTCCTTTTCTGCCTCTTGGCTAAAACACGTTTTTGAAGTTTATGGCGCCCGTAATCATGGTCGCTGACTGAATACTCTTTAATTAAAATCTTGTCTAAATTAAAAATGGGATTTAAAATTTTGATCTGTCATAGACATATGAAACAGAGGTTTCAATTAAAATATGCATGGACACGGTATCCGCATTAAAAAAAGGCATTGATTGGCGCTATGAAGATATTTTTTAGAAACTTTAAAAGTTCACCCTGTTCCTTACAACTGTGGTTACTTGATCCCACATATAAAAAATGGTATTTTTTTACTTTAAAAAAACTCTTAAAATATTACAAAAATTTTCAAAGGAGTACCTAAAAACGCGTTTTGATCATAATCCGGTGGCGGATAATTATCATTCAATTCTATTTAAAAGTTATTAGCAAACGTTTTGTAAAAATTCGCTGTTCTTTATCAGCCGTCAATTTAAAATTGAGTGCACAATCTAATTGAACATGAACATACTTATTTAAAGAAAATGTATTTAATTTCGTTCTTAAAAAATATATAAAACTCGCCACATAAACGAATAGGTAGTTAAAGCGGATTTGGGCTCCTTAAAGCAACAAGGCGATTCACTCATACACTCGTATTCATGTTGAATACTTTATATAGTTTGTAAGAATGTTGTAAAGAAAAGTTGTTTGCATTAAGACAGCTGTGACGGCCAAAAGGAGGCAAACCCTAAATGTTGGGTGGCCCTAACCGTTAAACCGTTTAATATAATAGACCCGCAACCGAATAGGGATATGTCTAACCTCGATACTATATAAGTATGCGGGACATTCAATGATAATCAGGTTAAACCAAATTTAGGTTTGCTTTCGCAGTCAGCATAAATAAAGGGAGTTTAGTATAGTTTTCCATAGGAAAGAAGTGACCTAGAATGTGGAGCCATTGTAAATGGACCTGCACCAATGTGAGTCCCTTTTACATTAGAAAATCATTGAACTCAAGTCGATCATGACATAGACTAGGAGGGCGAAGTAGTACAACAGCGCCCGTACCTAGCAGTTCTTAAATTTTTTTGTTGCTAGTTCTTGTTGTATTCCGTGTTTTATTTCACGCTTTCTTTTAAGAGGAATTGGCAAATATAAGGGGGGAATAGAAGACACAAAAGGAAATGCCAGCAGAATTTCATTCAAGAATTCTGTAATGTAGTTCAATAATTAGAAGTCGGAAATAAGAAATTATTCTTTTATTAATAGATATTCACAAAAAACCGAATAATTACCCTTCCTTCCATTGAATATTTATTTATAAATTTAATGCCAAATATGCTACTTTTTCCTCAAAAGATACAAAAATATCAAAACTCACAAATATCTATGAATGCAGAATAGCCTTAATTAAAGATTTAGCATATGTGGAGCCAAGTAACCATCGCACATTTTGAAATTGTGCACTTTTCGTCACAAACATATTAATACGCATTCTAAGTATAATAAATTAGTTCCTGACGTATATTTGCTTGTCGGGGAAGCCTTTTTGCAGTTCCATTTAAGTTCATCGCGTTTAAATAGCAAATTGTTTAATTTCTCGCACCTTTTGGCAGCAGACCATCAACTAAAAACCTATTTTAAAAAATTAAACTCACGCTCATGTCATTTTAAATTTAAAATACTTTTTTAGAGATAAAATAGTGCTTATGTGTATTGGAAATAAAACTCGATTTTGATGTTTACAGATGAACGATTTAATAAGTAGTAAGAAAAAGCTGATAATTTTAATATATGTACTCGTTGACATATATGTTCTACATTCCACATTTGGATCATAGACACATGCATTGTCACAAACAGGGTTGCTTTCTAAAGTAACATTTCAACAGTCCCTCTCAATGCAGATGTCGTTACCATATTTGTATTTATTCAAGACCCAACAATTTTATAAACTCGCAGTGCTTCCTTTTTGACAGATTTTTTTGTTAACAGGTCGGCTATCATTTCATTTGTTGATACATATTCTAATTTGATATAATCTCTCTCAACTATATTTATCACGAAGTGATATCTGATGTCTATATGCTTCGTCCTTGCATGGTGCACAGGTTTCTTTGCAAGGTGCTGAGCGCTGAGGTTGTCACCATATAATAGTGTCGGTGTACTTGCATTACCGCAGCCGATTTCGATGATAATTCGTATCAGATGCACAGCCTCTTTTGCTGCAGATGACATACACAGGTATTCGGCCTCGGTACTACTCAAAGCAACGCAGTCCTGTTTTTCAGACTTCCAGGATATTGCGCCACCAGCCAAAAAGAAAATATAGCCATTGTAAGAAATTTGCTCACCTTTATCACCACCCCAGTCTGCGTCTGCATACCCTCTCAATGGTTGTTTGTATTCACGATAATGCAATTTCATATTGATTGTAGCTGCTAAATATCGTAACACATGAGTGACACCTGCCTGGTGCTCACTGTGCGGGTCTTTGTTACGCTGTGCCAATTTTGCTACTGAATGTAAGATGTTAGGCCTCTTTGACAACGCTAGCCACATCTGCGCCCCAATTGTCGACTGATAGGTGATTGGTTCATTTTCTTGCAAGTGTCGTTGTCGCATGCCACCTGCAATCCTGCATCCAGTGGTGTTGCTGCCGGTCTGCATTCACCGATACGATGTTGCTTTAACAATTCTTTATTGTACTGTGGCTGCCCAACTCGCCATCTCGATCTATACTAATGCCCAAAAACATCTTAACTGAACCCTTATCATCGCACTCGAACCTTTCGCCCATCTTCACTTTGATCTTACTACGCTCCTCCTTTGACTGGCAAGCTAAAGGTAGATCGTCTACATATACAAGGATTAGACAAAGATTACCTTTTATATCTTTTCTATATAAACAGCGTTCGCTCTCGCATTGAATAAATCCCCAGTCATGCAACGTTGCATCCAACTTGAAGGTCCATTCCCTTCCGCTTTGCCTTAACCCGTAAAGAGCTTTGTTTAATTTCAGGACCTTATGTTGATTGTCATCGCTGAAATACCCCTTTGGCTGTTTCATGTAAATGAAATCACTGAGCTCGCTGCTAAGGTATGCAGTGCATACATCCATCTGGTGCAGATGCATTTTTAATTGAGCCGCCAATGGCAGTACCAACCTTATGGTTTCGAAGCGACACACTGGAGAGAAGGTGTCGACATAATTTACACCAAACTGCTGCGAAGAGCCCTTCGCCACCAGACATGCCTTGTAACGCTCTATGTTGCCGTCTTTGTCTTTCTTGAGACTGTATACCCATTTGCACCCGATAACCGACTGCGCCTCAGTGTTGTTAGCCATGAGAGCCTGATGCTCACGCTCCATTGCACCTTTCCACAAAGTTGCTTGCTTACTACTCATTGCAGCTTCAAGTGTTTAGGGAATTTCACCTTCATCCGATCTCATACAATACATTAAATTTCTTCTTCGGACAACCCGGTTTACCCGTACGTACTAGCCTTGGCCTTCCCGGTCCAGGGATTACCTTCTGCTCATCTGCACTTAAGAATTCGTCATTTTCACTGCTGGCGCTATAATCAGTACTATCGGCTTTATTATCATCTCTAACATTTTCGTCGTTGTCTCTGCTGGTGCTGTTACCAGTACTATCAGCGTTATTAGCATCACTAATATTTTCCTCATTGTTACTAGTTTCTATATGCATATTTTGCTCGCGCTCAAAATCAAAAACAATTTTGTCATTACCAGCGCCCTCAACCCAGCTCCCTTCATCGAACAACACATCCGAACATAACCGATGGCTACTTGCCGAACCATGCTTCATAATGGGTTGTATTGTTTAGCGCTTTAGTTGGCGCACGATTATGTATATATGCCGCTGTAGCCACGGCCTCTGCCCAAAATGTTTCTTCCATACCTGAATGTACAAGAAAACTCCTGGCCATTTCAACTAATGTGCGATTGGCCCTTTCCTGCTACACTATTTTGCTGCGGAGTTTAGGGAACAGTCAACTGTCGTGCAATGCCATGCTTCTCAAAAAATTGATTGAATGCATTATTCACAAACTCACGGCCGTTGTCGCTTCTCACAGCCTTAATAACTTTGCCGGTTTGTCGTTCTACCATTGTACAAAATGCCACAAATTTATCGAACACTTCAGTCTTTGATTTCATAAAATAAACGAATATTCTCCTTGGCGTCATCAATAAAGGTGAGAAAGTATTTTGATCCACCGAGTGACTCTGTCTCAAACGGACCACATACGTCTGTATGTATCAAATTTAACAAATTCTTTGCTCTACTTTCAACTACGTTTGGAAAAGGTTGTGTATGTATTTTACATACCATACAAGTCCAACACATCGGTTTCTCCGAAAAATTTACTTCAACCATTCCATTCACTAGCGATTTGTGTTTAAGTTGTGTCAAACTGGTATAATTTAAATGGCCATACCTATTATGCCACACAATTGCATTATTTTGTATCGCACCATAAACTCCGCTGTGTTTGCCTTCAAACATATATAAGTTGTTGTTCTGTTCAAGTCGTAGAATATCAACTCCGTATTTTTTACTACCGCATACTTCTTGGTGAAGCTAACTGTGCAGCCCATTTCCACTGCACGACGGACAGAAATAAAATTTCCTCGCATGGCTGGAACATACAACAAATCGGTTAGTAGTAATTCACACATATCTGTGGATATCTTCACGCTGCCTTTGCCCTCTGCTTTAATGCTGGTTTCACCCGCAAGTGCAATCCACTCATTATGCTCAACAAAATCTGAGAACATGTTGCGATCGCAACACATGTGTGCTGTTGCACCGCTGTCCAGACACCATTTCGTTCTGTCAAACAAGTTGCAATTCGATGCAGCTAACACAGTAAACGAATATTTCTTTTGTTGTTTTGGACCGTCGCTTTGCTTCGATGTACAATTGGCTCTTATGTATGCACGCTGACCGCAACGAAATCAAATAACACCTTTTGATTGCTCACCCTTGGCTTCTTCTCGCTTCCCTGCGCCGACTTCGCTGAAAATGCTTGCTGAGCACTGACGCAAAGCGTTATATGTGTGTCGCTATTAACTCTGCGTTCGCTATCGTCTAGAAGTTTCATCTTCAAAACTTCAAACGTTGGTAGTGTGTCTCTTGTCTCCGTTGCGATGACGAAGTTTTCAAAATTTGTTGAGAGACTCGATAGCAAAATAATAGCAATTAGCTCATCATGAAGTGAAATGCCTACCTCAGCCAACTTATCCATGACCGTCGTAAAGGCATTCAAGTACACTGACATTTTTTTACCATCTGAAAATTGTAGGTTTAATAGCTTTTTGTAAAGTGATACTTTCCTGACGGGACCACTGGGTTGGTACACTTCCTTAAGCCTACTTCACGCGTTCGCTGCTGTTGTGCAATGTTTAAGATAATTCAACTGCGAAGGTTTAACACTTAGCGTTATCATTGCCAGTGCCTTTTCATCCTGCACACTCCAGACCAAAGCATCTTCCTCTGCTTCTGGCTTCACTGATGCGCCCGATGCAACTTTCCACAGCTCCGCATGTACTAGTACACTTCGTATTTGAATGCTCCAAAAATCAAAGTTATTCCCGTCCAGCTTCTTAATCTGGTATATTGCGCTCATTTTGCAAGTTTTTTTTTTTTTTATTAACAATATGCACAGTCAAATTCGCGGGCCTGGGCCCATAACCTATTCGAAATAAAACTCGATTTTGATGTTGACAGATGAACGATTTAATAAGTAGGTAAAAAAAATCTGATAATTTGAATATAAGTACTCGTTGACATACATGTCCTACATTCCACATTTGGACCATAGACACATGCATTGTCACAAACAGGGTTGCTTTATAAAGTAACATTTCAACAACGTGGACTATAACAGATTTGAAATGATACTTAATTCAGAACCATGTTTAAAACAATAAAACTCTTTTTTATTTCGACTATGACTAAGGGCTGCTGTTGTTGCTTCGAAGTGTAACGTATTGCGGTGTTTGTGGCTATTGGTTTTGAAAATATGTCGTAGTTAGTAAAGTTTAAGGATCACATTGAATATATAGTTGCTAAAATTGCTAAGAAAATTGGATTCTGGAAGAGATCTTGTAAATATATAAGTAACAAATATAAATTGAAAGTCTACAGATCAATAATTGAGCCGCACTTTATATACTGTACAACAATATTTTTTATTGCTAATGATGCACATTTAGATAAGCTACAGGTTATGCAAAATAAAGCTATGAGATTTATTCTTAAGCTGTCATATGACACTTCAATAAAAACTATGATCGAAACACTTAATTCGCTCAGTGTAAAACAGCTTATATTTTATCACAGTATGAAATTTGTGTTTAATATGAAGACTGGTATATTGCCTGGTTACTTGAGTGATAAACTAATTTATGTTAGTGATACCCACTCATACGTAGTCAGAGAAATAATTAATATTAATAATTTTAGACTTCCTCTCTTCAAAACAGAACTGTACAAGCAAAATATATTTCATAAAGGTTTTTACGAACTTCCTAATCATATAAAAAATAGTAATAATTTGAAAACATTCAAGAAAAGTTTGCTAGAGCACTGTTAAACTCTCCCGCTAAGGTAAACAAGTTTTAATGTCCTAATTTTTTATTTTTCACATACAGACACATGATGGGGTATGCTAAACTAGCTAAGCCTTAAGCTGCCAAATGATGAACCGAAAATGGATCGCACGACAAAAAATTCATACATAAATCATGTGAAAAATCAAGGGAATGGGAACGAAACCTCGAAATCGCAGTCTCAAACCGACAGTTGCTGCAAAATAAAATGCATCCGGCCATGAGGAAAAGAAAATCGGTCCCCACCTGTAACTCCAGACCGTTCCAAAAACTAATTTCGATGTAATTTTGTACTTTCAGCCGATATTTACTGTTGCTGATCGGAATCATTCACATTCCGACAGAATTAATATAAAAATAAAACTATATGATGTGTAACGAAAATAGGGTCAAGCAAAAGTTGGAGCAGGGCGGATTGAAAACACGTCCTTTTAAACCTCCCATTATATGTTTAGCTGTGCTGATCATAATCTTAATGCATTCCGACAGCGTCATTACTAAACAAAGTTGACATCACATGTTTAGCTGTGTTGATCAGATATTCCGGCAGCTTAAAATACCAATGTAATTGAAAAATATATGTTCCAAATTTTTTTTCCTTGTACTGGGGGCACTGGAGGCTTGGAAACGCGTACTTTCCAACCTCCCTTAAAAATTGCCGTCATGCTAGTAAATATGCTGATCGGAATCACATGACATTCCGACAGCATATTCAATAGAACTAAATGATTATAATAATGAATTGTATTTAGTAGTTGGGTCTAAACAGCCGTAATAATAAATAAATAAACTTATTAGCATCTTTATTAATATTTATCGCCAGACCATGCCGTTTTATGTGATATATCTTCACGGGCGTCGTGCGATCCCAGTAAAAATAGCATTTATCCACTGGTGTTATATTCCTATCAATATATTGGAAATTGCAGGAAGAAAGTAAATCCAAAAACTTTTGCAACGCACATAGGTAGATTTTCAAGTTTTAATTGATCGGTTATGTTAAAAAAAAATAGATATTACACTGTGTAACACTAAAAAATTTCTGCGCAGTGAGGCTATTTTTCTTGATGTACAGCAAGAAGTGTAATAACTTAGTTCCGTCTTTATCTAGGGTAAATTTTTAATAGGTTGTATGAAAAACTATAATAGTTTGTATAACTAATCGGTTATATTAGAATAGATATTACACTGTGTAACACTAAAAAATATCTGCGCAGTGAGTGTATTTTTCATGTTGTTCAGCTACAGGGGTGTATCAAACCCTCTATCTAACCCCCTATCTGCAAGTATCTGCAGCTAAATTTAATGCAGTTGGCAAGCTAATTGTGCCAAGTACCATGTTCAAAACTAATTTTCACTTGGACGGACTTGGAAACATAACAAAACTGGTTTTCAACAACAAAAATAAAAAAAAATAATAATTTTTTTTAACATCCTAAATAAAATAGGTTCTTTATCAATTTATAACTTTTAAAAATCAAAAACACCATTAATAATGTTAGTATTTACCTAAAATAATAGAATCCATCACAATTACTCAATTCAATTGTCTTAAAACTTAAAATATTCACGCTAAAACATGCTATTTTACATAGGTTAAAAAAAACCATAACACGTGTTTCAGAAATAGCTAAATTCCGATTATTTGACAGCTAACGTCAGATATGCGATGGATGGGAAGGGGTAAAATTATTGTTCCCATGTCTATTCTTAAACTTTGGGAGTGCTTTTTTTGTAATTGTGGCAACTTTCAGAAATTCAATTATGGCCGCCTAAATGTCTAAAATCTACCTATGTGCAACGTTTACTCATTTCTCACTGTTGCGGCTAGGAGCATTTCACATGCAACTTCTTTCATTTTTAATACATAATCAATAGCGTACACTCATAAGTAGAAAGCTTTATCGTAATACACGACGTCAGCAGCTAGGATTATATCTGTTGAAAATGAGATTGGGCATATAGCTTCATCAATAGCTCCCCATTCTAAAACGCTCATAGTAAGCAGCTTCTCTTTCACAACATAGCTATCGTCGCAAGTTTCCGCATCAACGAAATTCCGTCGCACATTTCTTTCGAGGCTACCATCAGTTATAAGCACGTGACGCACATCGCTGCATTGCACTAGTATCATGCCACAGAAGAAACCGGTACCAGCACCTAACACTTATACACATTTTCCCTTTACTATATCCGCATTATGCGCGAGATAATCAGCTAAGGCAATCGATGCTTCCCAACTACATAGCCCCGTGGTGCCTTCTGCCACGAAGCTTTTGGATTAACGCAAGGTAAGTGACACGTCCAGCGCTGCTTGTTGGTAATGTTTGTAATATGTATTATGGCAGGTAATTTAACTATTTTGTTAGTTCTATTGGCAGCGCGTTTTTGTTGCTCTTTTTCAAATTCTTCATGTTCGTGTTGTAGCATCTTATAATCAAATGTAAGTGTTTTTATTTGTGTTTCTAATGCTCGTTTTTCCATGTCAATGACTTCACTCTTTTTAACTTCACCCGTCCTATCATTGATTTGCAATTTGAGGCGTTCATTTTCAATACGTAACTCCGTATTTTGTTGCTTCTCTCGATTTAAACTTTTAGTGGAATCGCCATTCTGTTGAAGAGATAAAATTTAAATTAAAAAATGTATATCATTCATTCAAAAAAAGTTCTGCCAAAGTGAAAAACATAATTTAAAAAAATATTTAGCAACAAGAGATTTAGGATTTATTTGTCTTCTAATTAATAAATAAATTTCAGTAGATTCTTCTTTTTGTAGCGATAAAGACACTTCCTGAAGGTTTTGATGATGGTCCTTTCCCGGATATTTATCCTATAAGTTCCTAAAATATGCACCATTAAGATACCAGCCCGACAATATCGGGAACGATTTAGCATGACCAAAGAGTATATATTTGTCAAGAGGCGTCACTCGATACTTTGTTGTTGCCAAAGCAACCCTGTCATATCGAATGTGATTCTCAAGGAAGTTTTGTTTAGTTTTTTTAAATTTAATCCTATATAGTTATGCGGTAAAGTGACTTTGCATAATTACGATTTTTGGAAAGAGAATTAATTAATTAATTTAATACAATCAATAAAATAAACACAAATACCCCACGAAAATGTATAGAAGGCGTTTTTATAAATACATCTGATAAAAAAAAACCAACGACTACCTTGAGAAAACATCGAGTAATTTGCTTTGGCAACAACAAAAGTATCGAGTGACGCCTCTTGACAAATATATACTCTTTGGCATGACCACGCCGCATCATCTATGTCTGTAAATTTTAGTGTCCTTTCACGACAGCTACAATTATCCCGGGAATATTCTAAGCCTTCAACCGACTGGGAGTAGCAATTTACTATGGTGATAATTTTTTGTAATATCAATGGGCAAAAACGTGAAATAATATTCGCTATATATCTATCAAAACTTTTTTATTCCAAAGCACTACCCGAGGGTTTGGGGGAGTGTCGCCCGTTGTATGTTTGTATGTATGTAGGTATTTTGATAGCTTAACCCATTTCTACAGAGAAAGAGCTTCTTTAGTTTTACTTCCATAATGTGTAGAAAAAATTCCCCCATACCGTTTATGAGAAAAGCACTGCGGCTAATTCGTAGTTATTAGCTGTATTTTTTTTTACATCTACGGACGTTTACGCTTAAACTATATATGGACTGCCAAGCTTCAAACTTTAAAAACTACTACTAAATTTCAGTACGCATTATAAACAGATGTAACTGAAATATGTGTATATGTTTCACCTCTACACTAATTCTATGTATCACCTCTTAAAATGATGCTTGTCCACAATTCATCGCAACTGATTCAGCTATATTTTATACATTATGGCCATCAGAGGGTTGTGTCTCCGCTTTTCGGTACACCCTGTGCTGTAGCTAGCTGTTTAACCACTGCCGCTAGATGGGTCTCCTAAGCATTATCTAAGCAAGGAAAAGCGTTTTTTTTACGCGTAAACGTAAACGTATACGCGTGTAAAAAACACGGCTATTATCGCCCATATTAACGTTAAAGACACACCCCGAAGGTTTAGGGACGTATTATCGCCCTTGATGGTCCTTTGCCAAATATGGATCCGGTATGTTCCGGTAATCATCTCGGGATAATGGTCGGGATCAATGTTGAAGATAATGTTTTCCATCCTGATAATGACGAGACAACAAAAAAATGGAAGAAAAAAACGAAAATCTGTAGACAGTGACGAACACAGACTTGAACATGATTTTGGCTGAAAAATATGCACAAACATCGACAATGGTATCTCAACTCGAAGCGCGCATGGACGAAAAAATATTGTAGTTTGAGCAAAAAATCGTTGCAACTAAATCGCCCAGCTGTTTCAGCAAGCAATGCGAAAGTAAGAACTCTATCTTTTTACGGCTTTGTTTCTTTCCTGGTATTTAAGCTTCAATTTGAGAAGACGTCAGCAGTGAACAGCTGGAATACTGAAGAGAAAGTTGCTGCCTATTTGTAGCATTGAAAGGGCCCGCAGCTGAAATAATGCAGACCATTCCAGAATGACAACGGGACAGCTAAAAAAAAAATAAATAAATATAAGGCGCGATAACTTCCAAATAGATCTAAGGCCGAGCTTCTCTTCCAATTTGCGTCGTGCTCCTCTTGATTTTCCCTACAAATTGGCCGGACGGGACCTACATGTTTTATGCCGACTCCGAACGGCATCTGCAAGGTAGACGAGTTTTCACTGAGAGCTTTTCATGGCAGAAATACACCCGGAGCGCTTGCCAAACACAATTTTGATCTTGCTTTGCCCGGGGTTTGAACCCAGGGAATACGGTGTGGTAGCCAGAGCACGCTACCATCACACCACGGTGGCTGCCGACAGTTATGAAGCATTAATAGCCGCAGTCAAGAGACGTTACGGAAGCGAGCATAGGAAACAATGCAGGTGTTTGCTTCGGACATTGAACGATTGGCTCATCTCGAAAATGCGAACGCACCCGTAGAATACACCGAGTGACTCAGGAAACAGCCTCATGGTTGGTGGAACGATTCAATAGAACCCTAGAGTGACACTTAAGGAAAGTAGTGGACAAGTTCCATAAAGAGTGGGATACACACATATCTTAATTCTTGATGGCTTACCGATCGGTTGTGCCTGTGACAATGAGCCAAATTCCCGCAAAATTGATTTTCGGCAATGACTTTCGACTGCCAGCTGCTTTGAAGTTTGGGATAAATTCCGTTGCGGAAAGAAATGCCAGGAAATCCACTGGTGTCTTGGAGGAAGAGAAGAGGGAAATAAACGATCTTGTAAGAAAACGAACCAGGATTATGAATGACAAGATGGAAGCCAGATACGATAAAGTAATTAATTCGGAAGGTTTTCTGGAAAGAGATTTGGTGCTGTTATACAAACCAAAACCAAATAAAGGTTTGTCGCCGAAGTCTCAGTGTAATTGGAAAGGCTCATACAAAGTTGTAAAATGAATTAACGATATTGCTTAAGGCATACAAACTATTAGCAAACCACTAAACAATGTGAAAGTTGTTAAATTGGAAAGAATTTGTCTGATCGGGACGATCAAACTTAGGTGAAGGGTAGTGGTAGTTAACAAGTTGGAAGCATTACTGTGCTGCTAGTAAATAAATGCGCAACAACAGCAAAGTAAGCAACAACAAATACGTACATTGAAACATCAAAGCAAGCAGCCACACAGACATGCAAACACGTAAGCTGGAGCGAAGAGATTATTTCACATACACATATGTAGTCATCACCTAATAACAGAAGTTATTATTCACACATACATGCGCATATAATTAGAAGACGAAATTAAATACCAGATACATAAAGGAGAAATAAATAAGCAGCTGTTCGAGAAGCTTGTTCGTGAAAAGCCTAGACTTTTGGAGAAATATGCGAAAGAGGCAACAGACTATAAAAGCAGCGCAAGCTGAGGATTAATCAGTCAGTATGATCTTTTCACGCTACTAGTGAAGTACGCGAGTATTTTGAAGTACTACTACCACAGTAGAGTTGTAAATAAGGAACATTTTGCTATACTGAATATTTGAGTTATTATTCGACAGTTCAGCGATTCGAACTATAACAATATGTGGAGAATAATCAGGAAATTCCCAAAATTCGTGAGAGTTAAAATATGCATTCGTAGGATAATAAATCAATGAGCGCTTTCATGGTACACAAGTGCTGATTCATCGTTGAGGGATAATTTTCTGAACAGACCGTTGAGTATGTTTGATCCACCAAACGCTTCGGATTTTACGTCAAATTAGTTAGCTCTAGGTTTTTATCAATTGCCCTCTTAAAATCTATGAATATTGCAACTGTACATTCTTTATATTAAATTCTTCTTTCCAGTTGAAGATTACATAATTTAAGTTGGAGTTCTGGTGTAGTTGTTTAGCAACATGCGGACACGCGAGTGCAAGCAAAAGAACATACATAACTTCGAGTATCAGTGAGTGCTTTCAGCGAACACAAGTGCTGATTAATCGTTGAGTGATAGCTATGTGAACGGACTGTTGAGTGGAACAAAAATTCTCATGAATAGAATTTTCTCTCTTAGTAAAAAAAAAAAAAGTAAGCATAACTACTAATTATATTCAAAGTATGTTTGAGCTCTAGGCCAATATATACATATGTTTATTAAAATACAGCAAATGTGTTTAAACAATGTATATTTATTTGTCGAATGGTTTGTCTTGCCAATATTTCGACTTCAATCTGAAGTCATCTTCAGGAACTTATGACTGCACCTGGTCGACTGCAGTTGCAGTTCCTGAAGATGACTTCAGATTGAAGTCGAAATATTGGCAAGACAAACCATTCGACAAATAAATATACATTGTTTAAACACATTTGCTGTATTTTAATAAACATATGTATATATTGGCCTAGAGCTCAAACATACTTTGAATATATTAACTAAAAGGCCGGAATACAAGAAATTAATAACTACTAATTAATTTTCAGTTGGCTGTACTCGCCGGAAACATGGTTGCAACGTATCAGTAAAAATGTTGTGCGCTGAAGGCGCTTAATGTTAAAGTCGGTACACCATCTTGACAGTGCTTTAGAGTATGAGTGTATTGGTGAAACCACCAGCGTTTCTCGTATGGTTGGGAAGTCTGAAAGCATCGTAGTCATCACAGTCCTCTAACAGTAGTCCAGGAAACAAGCAGTTTCAATAGGGGTGAACTATGGAATTTAATTCTGGACAAGTAAGAGTGTGAATTTTATCTAGGTCCTCCTTATGCTTGCCTGGATCAAATGGCTGTGTCGGCAGGTGCGGGATCTCATTATATTACTTATGGAGATGTTCCCTTAATCCTCTTTGAGGTGGAACTAGATAAAGCAATTGCTTGCTACGGTTTCCAGGCTTGTGGCAACGAAAGAAAAACTGTCGGTTCAGCACTTCGTTATGCTCCTTAATAATGAGATTTTTAGCCTCGCTATGTAGGTGATTTTCAGGCATTATAAGAGACATCCCGTGGCAGTCGGCGTAGCACATGAGCGGCCGACCAATTCCTTTGTACCTGGTTGGCAATGTTATATTTTCTTTCCCGAAGTGCTGAAGGCAAGCGACTTGAAGATTTTATAGCTCTTTTTACTTCAGATACAATTTCGGTGGCATGCGCCCTGAAGGTGAGAGCGTTACCCCTTAGATCTTTGGGTGACTGACAGTCGGTAGCGTAACACAATCGACGTGAACGTCCAGTATTTGCGTCATCTGTTCCTTCGTCCCACGTCGTGGCCACAGATTTGGTCGACAACAAGACCAGTGTCGCGATTCACTAACTTTTTTTAACAACATTCGACAGCGGTAGCTTAGCTTAACCACAATTTTAAAAGTTCTGCTATTCACCAACTTTTTTTTAACAACATTCGACAGCTGTGACCTCGCTAAACCACAATTCGCTATTCACTATCTTTTGTCAACCCCAAAACTCGGCAAATTAAACCCAGCTGTTTTCACTGTCGGCTTTGTCAATTGTCAATTATCGTGGCCATTGTTGATGTGGTTAAGCTGATGAGAAAATTGTTAAAATTTATTTAATGACTTAAATATGCGTGTGGCGTATAGTTTATCGCGGAACGCAATTGCGAACAATTCAAGAGTGGTGCTTCTTGCTGGTGTACGCCATACTGTGAGTGTTTAAATAATATAAATAATACTTAAATTTGCACAAAATTGGCGCGAAAAATTGATTACTTATTTTTTCTCAATTATACTTTGACCTTTTCGTAGATTTTTACATTTCATTATGTACCATCTTTTTCTTAAACTTAATCGATACTTAACAAGTGCATTTAAAACAAAGTTAACGACTTACTCAATCGACAATGCAACCAATAATTGACTACGGTAAAAATATCGATTTTAAGATTCGGCAAAAGTTAGCGAATCGCGCTAAAGGTTGCCCGAGGTGAAGAAATAAGAAAGACTGGGAAGATAGATGGTTTTTCTAGAAACTAGTTCGTCTACTGAAGGGCCAGGTCCCGTTGCTATTATCCGGCCTGATTACATGCATGACGCACTATGGCGCCTCTGCCCGAAAAGCCTGGCAAAAATCAAAAATTTCATGAAAGCGTTCGATAAACCTAATACATGTATTTAATAGAGAATTTTCCAGGGATTACGAATATATAACTCTTATTAAACAGAAAATATTTTAGGAGGTAGAAACGTTCAAAGTTGATTAATTTTTAACACTTAGAAAAATTTGTGGTTTTTGTTCTTTTTTATTGTATTAAAAATTGTTTTGTCTTTAATAAAACGGCCTCCTATTTCTTTCTTGTATTATAACGAAAGGATATTTAATTCTAGGTTGAAGCAAAGCATAAAATTTGTTTTTTTCGCAAAATTAGAACAAACATTAATTGAAATCGAAGACGGAAATGTTGTTATCATAAAACATGATTTTCTTCTAACAATGGTCGATGGAAACGTTTTAAATTTACTAACAAACACAGCATCTACATTGAAATGTCCAATCGGTAAGAAGAGTCAAAAAGGCTTTGAAAATCTTGATTATTCAATTATTGACGAACTAAATTATAAGTATGGAATATCTCCTTTGCATGCGAGGATAAGGTGCATGGAATTCGTTTTGAAACTGGCTTATACACTACCACAAGAAGGAGAAGTTTTCGACGACAATGCAACATCTAAAGAAAAACAAAACATTAGAAAAAAATAATTCGAGATGCATTATATAAAGAGCTTGGCCTGAGAGTTGACTGCCCAAAGTATGGATAAGGCAACACAAATGATGGAAACTCCTCAAAAAGATTTTTTGAACACGATGAAATGGCTGCTTGCATTACTGAAGTAGATAGAGATATTGTCAAACGATTGGGAGTAATTTTAAATATTCTCGACAAATACTATATCCTTCAAGGCGCCTGAACCCATCTCTGACTCCCAGAGTGACGACTTTCCCCACTATGCACTTCAGAATTCGGCAAATTAATTGTAACGGGTTAACCGCAAAGATCGCAGAGATAGTTGACTACATGAATAAAAATAATTTCGGTATAGCCGTAATTCAAGAAACAAATCAAACTGCCAGATCGGACTTCCGAACTTGCGATGGCTACAACATTCATAGGCAAGATCGCACAAGAGGCAATGGTGGTGGTCTTGCCTTTATCACCCTTCACACCGTGCAATATAGTCTATTTCAACCTAACATCAGCCCCAGGGTTTCCCAGCGAGTTAGGGGGCTTAGTATATACCCTCGGCAGGTATGTCTGTCGTAAGAGGCGACTAAAATACCAAATTGATTCCAGGCGTTGTGTAGCGCAACAACAACATAAGTCGCAGGGATAAAACATTAGAGAGTTAAGTCATAAAAATTCGATCAGACGATGTTGAACTAGAAATAATTAACATCTATATTTAATTTAATTTATAAATATAGTTTAAAGTGGCTTGAGGTCCGTGGATTTTAAATTAAAACGCTGGAGAAACGGCAGGGAGAAAAGCACGAAAAACTACGAAAAAAAGCACGAGCAATTAAGAAAAAAAAACGAAATCAATAAATGCTCAACAATAAGTAAGAAGAATGGTTCATAAATAAAACTGAAATCGAGTTTCCGAAAGATATTAAAATGCTCTTAGCGAAGCGAAAGGTCCCAAGTCCCAAGTTCGCGCTACCAATCGAAAATAGAAAAATTCCACTTTTCAAATATATCAAGCAGCGAAGTGAGTCTGCGATCCTTCCACATTATGCATTACGAAACCCTTAGAAGTCATTTATTACATTCACTTAGACGGTATGCTGACTTGTAATGAAGACATTTCTATGCATTCTTCGTAATAGAGGTTTTAAAACTTCGTGAGAGTTCGTGCGAAATACATACTTATATACATACATATATTCTTACTTTTACACATAAACATGTTTTCCTTATATCGTTTTGTGGCACGCGTGAGTCGATTATTCGTGTGAAGATTGTGCGCCGTTCATTGTAGTGAAAAAATTGAAAAATAGATAATAAAAAACAAATTTAAACTATTTAAGTAAGTTTTTCAGTTAAATTACTTAGAGTTATTATAATAATAGGTTTCTTCTTATTTAGTGTGTGCATATTGTAGAGTTCCAGGACGCATAACTGTAAGTTCTGTGAACTACTGAAATATTGTGATTTTATGTACATATATACCTATATTCGTAACATGTATTTGCGTGTAAAACTTGTGCGTTAAATGTTTTTTATAAAAGTTGCAGTATCAGCTTATATTTAAAAACATTTTCGTAATTTGTTTACTTAGTAATATTACTACTATTCCAATACAAAAAGGAAAATTAATATGAGTAGAAAAAAAGGTTAAGCAAGCGAAATCTGCGAAACATCTTTAAAATCTTGAGTTATGTTGAACAATATCACACATATAAAAAATGTCCTAAGTATGTATCATAGGAAAGGAAGAAACTTTTCTTCCCTTTAAAACAGTTTTTTACCGTAACTCAAGATTTTGGGTGTGTGAAGTCCTACCCCAAGTCATGTTCTACTCGACGAGACCTGCAAGAAAACCATCATTTCCCAGGCATATATGGGGTATTCACGTGAGCCTAGTTATCAGCTTATATGCTTATGTGGTATATTTTTTACATTATTTCCAAAAATAAAATATACTAGAGGTAAATCATTTTTTAAACAGATAAATTGATAAGCTGCTGGCGTGAATACTCCAATACACTTTTGTGTTTTGTGTAGCACTGTGTTATTTATTATATTTATATATATATTCAAAATAAGTCCTAATTTTTATTTAATTTACAGATGCTTTAAAAGTTGATGGCACCAATGAGCGCTTATATAAACAAACCATACGACAAGCATTCAAAACGTAAAATGGTTGCTTAGCAAAACGAAAGTACGATAATAAAACTAAACATCTTAAAAATAAGGAAAATATTGGAAGTGCTGGGAATACAGACAATAAAAAACGAATGATGGGAAAAAGTCACCAAATTAGTAAAGATATTACTCATAAGAAAAATATGTGCATAATATGGACTTCGCATTTTAGTTTTTTTTCAATCCTTTTTGATTTTTTTTTCTTAAAAAATTTTTCAGTTTGTTTTTATTAATTATAAGAAAAAGTATGTACATAAGTACGTACATATATAGGTTAGGTTTATGGATGCCCCCATATATATGTGTATGCATAATATCTAGTATGAAATCGTAGTTGCATCTTTAGTTTTTTGAAACTTTTCAATGAAATATTTCACATAAATTTGTTAATTTCTAAAATAGCTAAATAAAAATAAACATTCTAAACTTGGAATAAATGAAAATACATAATTTAATTTGCTGTTTCCCTGCCTGTTCTGTTCCAAGAGCACTTACCGCTTCAGAATTGTGTATCGTTCTGTGGGTGCTCTACCTGTGTTGACTATACTTTACCACTTCGATTACAAGTACACGAATTGGTATAGTAGCTGTATTATAAAGTTCCTTACCCTTTAGAAAGCGTGTATCGTTAAGTGGATGACCTCTTTACAATGCCAATAACAATTTCAAAAAGGTGTGCTATAGAGTAATAAACATCCGAAGATTGTTCGGAGATCGTTTACTTACTCCATTACCAGTAACGATGTAAGTAATCAGTTCTGTCCACTGTAACCGATTCTTGAAGGTAAGCTGAATGCGAAGTGTTGGAGAAGTATTGGATTCCGTAATGCAGATTTTCACTGCTAAGTATCGCGGACGGAGAGACTCTTATACATACACTCAAAACCAAAGAGCAGCAAGAGGAGGCGCGAAGTAAATTTTCCTTACTTGTTAGGGAACACATCAAAACAAATAGGCAAAGTGCGATAGACCGTGCAATAACTGATACAGTGGAACAGACACCGAAATTTCTAAGCAAAAGTGGCAACATTCGTGCTTGACATCTGAAAAGAGCAAAAAACAGTAGCAATGAGCATATGTGACCATAATAATAAAATGGAAGACATACTAAGCGACTTGACCATGTGTAGAATTCAAAGGGGAATAAAATAAATAAAATTGCGTTTTAATTTATAATCCACGGACCTCAAGCCAGCTTAAAACATATTTACAAAGTAAAAGGTCGCCAAATAACCACTTATAATTTGATTTATTTTATTTATGATTACGGCTGTTTAGGTCTAAAACTTAAACTACTAAATACAGTTCATTATTACAATCACTTAGTTCTATTGATTATGTTGTCAAAATGCCATGTGATTCCGATCAGCATATTTACCAGCGTGATAAACGGACGACTCTGGGAGCCACACTTTGAAGTGCTCCTTACTTTATATTCAGTAAAGCGTATCACCAAAAACACGTTCAAAATATGGCCCCGGGTTAGAATACTTAAAACTATTTGTATTAATACAAAATTATTCTTTACAGGATATTGTAAAAATTCAAGAATCTGTTCATTGCTTCGAAACGTCGGTAATTCTATACGACAGCATGGAACTTTTAATACACCTCCAAAACTATCGAGAGTAGTGTCAAAAGACGTGTTTTGGTGACAGGTTCGCGAACCCGAAAACCGAAAACAAAAGATATTGGCGAAAACCGAAATATTACCCCGGATCCCTTCGAAACCGGGGCTGCGATCCATGGTATTTGTGCGCAGAACAATATTTTGCGTTGACAGCCTTCGGTCGCGCTTATAAAAAATTACCCTGGCCGATCCACCAAAATCCCTTTGAACACAAATTTTTTTCCTCTATACAAACCATTACAACCACCTGAATAGTTGCACTTTCTTTTGTAAATATCTCTCCAGATACGTAAATTTTTTTATTTCCATTTTCGGATTCGCGGTTCTGATTTCAAAGCGCGACTTTTTGGATGTGAATTAAGAGTGTCATGCTGTCGTATAAAATTACCGAAACGGTGTTTAGCTTTTGACAAAGCGAATTATGGAGGTGTAGAAGGAGCTGTCTTAGTACATTATAGAATATATGCTATTTATTCCTACCCTTTCCTGGGTCGATCATAAAACCCTGAAAATCACTCTTTATCATCACTTTTTAGAAGCTTTTTTGAATAACTTTGCTGATTAAATTTTAAATTTTCATAAACAAAAAGAATAATCAAATTTGTTTGTTTAACGAATCAAATTTTTTTGAGAACAGCGGTGGAAAATTTTTGTATTTTGGATAAAATAAACAATAGTTAACACCCTTTCGGTAAGTCTTTTAAATGAATCTGCTCTAAATCGCGCCGCCCGAACTTTAAAGTAATTCAATAATGTACTTAAGTTAGCCCAATAAATAAAACGATGTTAATCATATATTTATTTTTCCTCTTTTCTTCATCCAACAGTTAACAAATTCTAGGAGCGGCTTATCCATGAATCCATTGAAGCATTCGGCTCCGACTGCTCAGCAACCCAATACACCATATACAAATGTTAACCTGCCAGGTGCTCCTCCATATAATGCTACTCAGAAAAATGCTCTACCATTATCCAATAGACCATGAACTTGCATGCAAGCGCAACAACAACAACCGAACAATAACTTTATAGCTGGTCAATATGGTGAAACAGCTAAGCCGCCGCCTCAAGCCAATGCGCCAACTTCCATGGATTCGCCATCGCTTCCAGTAACGACACCGCCAGAGGAAGCTGTACCTGGTGGTCCCAATCATATGACTATAAATAGGGCAAATATACCTGGCTTGCCTCATATTTCTTGTTTAATAAATTTTGTTATTTTTCTAGACTGGTCAACCACCAGTTTCACGTACACCACCAACATCAATTGCAGGCGGTGTTACAGCTCCATACCAGCAAACAGGTGAATAGCAAATGCCACCGCAATCGGGTTCAATGCCTGGACAGTCTGGTCTAATGCAGTCACAATCCGGTCAAATGCCACCTCAACACCCTATGCACCATCCATCTGGTGGCCATGGGCAACATGGTCCTCCAGGTATGCAGCCCGCATCTATTGGACCATGTGGAGCAATGACACCACATCCAGTTGTGCCAAGGTATATACCACAACAGCAACCGGGTTATGCAATGCCACGACAGCAGCAGCAACAACCTCCCCAGCCTGGCTATCTGCCCTGTTGTCCTCTACAACAACCAGGTGGTAACATGGGTCAAATGATGCCACCAACACAACCTGGACAGGCGCCAATGCCCAGTCAGCCACCCATGGCGGGTCAACCCCCAATACCAGGACGTCCTGGTTATAATGTATGCTAATACAACTAATATATTGCAAATATTACTGATTATTATTTTTGTATTATTTTCTTTAGCAACCACCTGTACCTGTTACTGGTATATATCAACAGCCGCAACAGTAGCCCAACGCCGTTTAGATCCCAATCAGATGCCAAATCCGATAAGCGTTATCATTGAAAATCTAAATAGCGCTGGTGGTACTTTTATTACTAATGAACAGGGTTCATTACCACCCTTCGTGAACACAAAATATGTGGGACAAGATCAGGGTAACTCCTCGCCACGTTACGTTAGGGATTGATATTTGAAATTAATGTTTTGTTCGGCAATTACATTGATCTTTCTCGTTTGCAGGTCCTTTTTGTATTGCATACCTGCAACAGCTGATTTATGAAAAACAACAGCTTTGACCTTTACAATTACCATCTCACCAATGGCACGCTCGGTTGAGAGTGAATATGAGCCACCCATGGTAAATTTTGGTGAATTACTGAACTGAATGGTGAACTGTATGGCGCATTCTGTACAATAAACTAGCTAAGTAAGGCGCCAAGGTTGTGTTATCTAAACTACCAATTGGTGATGTTGGTACACAGTATTTTGCAGATCGTGATATGTTCTGTGCTGTTAGTGTGCCAGAAGAAGATTTGAAATGTACAATGAAAGCTTGTGGTGGTGCTGTTATGACTACAGCTTAATTCAAGTGTTTTGGGTCAATGTGATTACTTCGAAGAACGTCAAGTTGGTGGTGAACGTTTCAACATGTTCCAAGGTTTGAAAGTGGGTTTAACATTGATTTTATTTTCATAGTTTATAATTATTCAAAGGTTGCGTTAATATTAGAACATGTACATTGGTTTTACGTGTCGGTGCCGAACAATTTTTGGAAGAAACTGAGCTTCGTTACATGATGCTATAATGATTGTGCGGCGTACAATTAAACATGATTCTGTTGTTACTGGTAAGTCAAAACACAAATTGAAAAAAAAATGTCTAATGAAGCCCTTAAATTGTTAAGTAATATAATGAAAAGATTGTGCCCAACTCCCGAAAAAAAACTATAAAATTTGTGTTAGTGAAATGATAATTATTGCTTTTGGTTGTTAGTTTTGAGGCATCGTCTTCGAAGGCCTTCTGATCGTATATGCCGTTTCTTTCGCATTCTTTTACATGCATACAGTGCCGCTGAAGCCTTCCTCATCCTCTCCTCCACGTTGAGCTTCCATAACAGCTTACTGTCTAGGATGATTCCTAGATATTTTGTGCAAGGTTTCTCCCGAAGGGTCACCCCACCTAACTTAGGCCTGGTCCAATTTGGGACCATGTACCTCTTTGTAAACAAGGCCATCTGCAACGTCATCTGCGTAAACGTTAAGTTTTGCGGATCCCGCGTAGAATCCCCTGAGCAGTTGGTTAGTGACCAGCGTCCACAGCAGAGGTGATAGCACCCCTCCCTGCGGAGTGCCCCTGACCTCTAATTTCGTGGCTGCGTACAATCCCCATTGCGATGTAGTCTTACTGCAGTTTAACATGCAGTCGATCCATCTGGGTAAGGCTGGATGTACTTAAACGTAATTAAGACCATCCATAATCACCCATTAGAAACACTGTTGAAAGCCCCGGTAATATTTAAGAATACTTCTAGAGCATATTCCTTATATTCCAGGACTTTTTCTATGCTTATTACCACCCTGTGCAATGCGGTGTCTACTGACTTGCCTTTGGTGTACACCTGTTGTGTTGTGGAGAGCAGCTTTTAATCCACGTTGGACTTTATGTACACATCTATCAGCCTCTCAACGGTTTTGAGCAGAAATGATGTTAAGCTACTGGGTCTATAATCTTTGGGATACACGTGACCGATCTTCCCCGCCTTTGGTAGGAAAGCTACACGAGCAGTTCTCCAAGAGTGCGGTACATGATTCAGTCTTATGCACCCATCGAATCACTCATCTTCTCGGGAAAAGCCGGCGTGCACCTCCGATAAAGTCGGAGTCATAGCGTTATCTCCCTTTGGCTTATCTCTTACTTCCGTAGTTGGAACTTCCCTCTGACTCGCAGCCTTCGAGGTAGTTGCTACCTCGCTATTGGGGCACATCTGTCTTACAGCTTTGGGTCTACTTGTCTTGTCTATGCGACTGCCCTGCCTCGCGGCTCTGGGACTGGGTCCTTTCTGCTGAGTTCTCAAAATGCTTTCGGAGATGACTGCTTAAGTCCCTAGGAGGTGTTGGCTCATCAATCAGATGTCTGTTGGGATGCCCAGGTTTCTGGGTATTCAACAGAAACTGTTTGGTTAGCATTTCATTTCTTTCCCTTATTGGGAGTTTTCGCGCTTCAATGCGCAGGTGGTGTTCCGAGGACATAAGAAGGCAGCCTGTATTTTCTTCCAGAGAGTAACCTTTAGACTTGGCGACCATATCCGAGACGCGTACCATGCAAACGTCTGTTTATATTTACCCCAAGTACTGCCGATTTATCGAATTATATTAAATATTTGTTACAGCTCTGGATTTTCGTTACAATTGTTAGTGCATGCTCTCCAAAATGTAGATCCTGATCGAAAGTCACACCCAAGATTTTAGGGTGTAAGCAGTCGGTAGGGTAATGTCATATGGTCGACATTTGGCGCAGCCATGTTTTAAATAAGGTCACCGATGATTTGGTTGGTGACAATATCAGGTTTCGCGAGGCGACAAAACTGGAGAGATTGGGGAGATAGCTGTTTATTTTATTACAAAGCTCATCGATGTAGGAAACAATACCATAGGCGTAGAAGCAATAGTGACTCCTGGTGGTAAAGGTAGCTATTGATATGTAGAAGTTAAACAGAAGTTTGAATATGAGTTTTTTTTAAGTTATTGCAAAAAAGTGTTGAGGATTTTTAATATCTTACCAGGTACCTTCGTACATGTTTCTAAGAATGAAGAATAAAACCTATTCAAACTCAATTTTCACCAGGACAAAGCCGCTGAGACTTCGCTATACTTTAACATACAATACTTTACCCCATTTTAGCACAACTATAATTTTTTGATTTTATTAAAATTTATAAAATGTTTCTTCCTCTACAGTCCATTTCCGTATTGGATGGTAAATATGGCTTTCGCATTTTCTCCATCAATAACTGTGACAAGGTGGAAGAAATCTATGCGCGTAAATCGCAACATATTATCTTGGTCGAGCGTTTCTTCAATAGCTCTTAGTGGTGATGGTGACAGCAGAGAAACCCAACTGTTTACAAATGTTACACTTCAAAAAGAATCAAAATATCTGCCATTGCGTCTACGGCTCAAATACCCACAGTATATGAATGAATCGAACGCACCGAATTGTCTGCCTAACGGATAGTATACATATTCATCAAATCGAAAATATTGCACCAAACGAACTGGGTCTGAATACTGAAACAGTACACATATTCAAAATCGATGAGAAGGCTGTGATGATGGTATAGGGTGAGTTGTTGAATAACATACGAAAACCACTTTAACCCATCTATATATTTGCTTTACATCTAAAGCTTTACAAACAGCAAAAATTGCTGGCGCCAAGCAATTGGAAAAGGCAGTGAAGCATTCATCACACTGTACGGATGGTGCAAAGTTAGAAACTGCTGTTGTAACTGCTGCCACCGACACAACGGTCATCTCTACTTCGCCGAGTGGCGGCTCGTCCGACTATCTATCGAAGACAGTATAATCATATCTTTTGCCAACACAGTTTAGCGATGTGCTTGCACAGGAAAATATTTCAATTGGAAAACAAAAACCAATTAAAAGAGTTTATTTATTATTAAAGTACTTACTTTCCTTTATATCAACTGTATTAATTTAAGTTGCAATTTCATGTATATATGAGGCTCCAAAATGCAAAACCAGATGAATCCATGATATGTAAAACTTAGAAAAGCACAAAAAATTTTTAAATTTGTTATGAATGAAAATTGTTATGAATTTTCAATACGGGTCTTTAGAATGTGCTAGGCGATGCAATATTGTCGAAATTTAAATATTATTTTAAAATATCTGGTTTTGCATCTAGGCGCCTCATATATAATATTCTTTATTTGGAAAAGAATTACTAAATCTAATGATATGTTTTAAATAAATATTTATATTATATGTTATGTTTGGTTATTATAATTAAAAATAAATATTGAAAATTAACCTTTTTTGGTAGACAATTGTTTTTGTTTTTATCGGCCTATTGATAAATCATTCAAGGTTCGAATCGAGCTCAAGGCGCAGCTATGGCAGGTTGTCTGAAAAATTTTCTACTTACTATTCCAAAAACAAAATACAATTTTTCAAATTTAGAAAAATTAAAAAATAACAATAATTATCATTAGAAAAAAAAAAAAATTATTGTTCTGGCCTTGAGCTCGATTCGAACCTTGAATGATTTATCAATAGGCCGATAAAAACAAAAACAATTGTTAATAAACCATGAGCACTTGGGAATGTCAAACAAAGTAATTGACAATAAACAAAAATCCAGCATTATCAGTGATTTGCACCAGATGGCGCAACACTGAATAAATATAGTTGGTTAAAAGGAATAGAAGTAGCAAAATTTGCCAGTCAAACAAACCACCGCTGTATAGCTAAATGGTTAGCGCAGCATGCCTAAAGCTTACTGATGATGAAGGCTTAGCACCCTTCGAAATGGATCTATCTGCGCAGCTATGGCAGGTTGTCTGAAAAATTGTCTACTTACTATCACAAAAACAAAATACAATTTTTCAAATTTAGAAAAATTAAAAAATAACAATAATTCTCATTAGAAAAAAAATTATTGTTCTGGCCTTGAGCTCGATTCGAACCTTGAATGATTTATCAATAGGCCGATAAAAACAAAAACAATTGTTAATAAACCATGAGCACTTGGGAATGTCAAACAAAGTAATTAACAATAAACAAAAATCCAGCATTATCAGTGATTTGCACCAGATGGCGCAACACTGAATAAATATAGTTGGTTAAAAGGAATAGAAGTAGCAAAATTTGCCAGTCAAACAAACCACCGCTGTATAGCTAAATGGTTAGCGCAGCATGCCTAAAGCGTACTGATGATGAAGGCTTAGCACCCTTCGAAATGGATCTATCTGCGCAGCTATGGCAGGTTGTCTGAAAAATTTTCTACTTACTATTCCAAAAACAAAATACAATTTTTCAAATTTAGAAAAATTAAAAAATAACAATAATTATCATTAGAAAAAAAATTATTGTTCTGGCCTTGAGCTCGATTCGAACCTTGAATGATTTATCAATAGGCCGATAAAAACAAAAACAATTGTTAATAAACCATGAGCACTTGGGAATATCAAACAAAGTAATTGACAATAAACAAAAATCCAGCATTATCAGTGATTTGCACCAGATGGCGCAACACTGAATAAATATAGTTGGTTAAAAGGAATAGAAGTAGCAAAATTAATGGTTAGCGCAGCATGCCTAAAGCGTACTGATGATGAAGGCTTAGCACCCTTCGAAATGGATCTATCTGCGCAGCTATGGCAGGTTGTCTGAAAAATTTTCTACTTACTATTCCAAAAACAAAATACAACTTTTAAAATTTAGAAAAATTAAAAAATAACAATAATTATCATTAGAAAAAAAAATTATTGTTCTGGCCTTGAGCTCGATTCGAACCTTGAATGACTTTTTTGGTAGATATATTATTCATGTGGCTGCTCCAGGTAACGTAAATCGAGAGGTAAATTTCAATTTAAATGGCGGTTTTATAAATGGTAAAACCGCAGCTAAATTGATTGTCAGATGACTCGAAAATGTAGAGTAAAATGGCCGAAAATTTGACCGCCATTTGAGGTGCATTGTGTCGTGTGTGAGCAGAACAGTGCTATACACATCCTATAAGTGGGAGCGGAATGCACAATCACATAAATAGGTACGAAATTGGAAAAAATTGTAAAAAAATCTACTCTCGCTAATGCAAACGTGACTAAAATTTAACAAGGGGCGTGACCGCACAATTATGGTAAAATGACTAGTCAGATGACGTGGAGCATTTTTGCAGGGTTGCTTCATCTGGCAATGACTTCGGGTTTTGGGCCATTTCGCTCTGCTGCAAACCTCACAGTTCGCAATCCACTCAGTGACCGACTGACGGCAACCAACCCAATAAAATCTCTGCTTAATCTTCTCGAGCGTGTTCGTGATCCCCAGATGACCTCCACTTGGACCATTATGTAGCTCAAAACACAAAATATGTGGGACAAGATCAGGGTAACTCCTCGCCATGTTACGTTAGGTATTGATATTTGAAATTAATGTTTTGTTCGGCAATTACATTGATCTTTCTCGTTTGCAGGTCCTTTTTGTATTGCATACCTGCAACAGCTGATTTATGAAAAACAACAGCTTTGTCCTTTACAATTATCATCTCACCAATGGCACGCTCGGTTGAGAGTGAATATGAGCCACCCATGGTAAATTTTGGTGAATTGGGACCAATATGATGTAATCGTTGCAAGGCTAATATGTAATTTGTAGATGCTGGTCGTCGTTTCCAATGTATTATGTGTAAAGTAACAACAGATGGTAAAACAAATCTTTCACTTTTACTTGTGTTCATTGATCCATATTTTTTCTCAACAGTGCCAACTGAATATTTCCAACATTTGGGCCACACCGGACAGCGTGTCGATAATTATGAACGTCCTGAACTTGTATTGGGTACATATGAGTTTTTGACCAAAAAATGTTTGGGTACTGATAGCTCTCAAGGTAAATCCCAACTCATATCCAACTTCAATGCCTCGCAAATAATTGTGGACGCTGTAGGCACTGCATTGGGTCCACGCAGTATGGACCAGCATATTGTTGATTACAGTGGTAAGGTCACAATTTGAAATGATGGTGCAACCATTATGAAACTATTGGATATTGTGCATCCCGCCGTAAAACTTTAGTCGACATCGCCAAATCTCAAGATGCTGAGGTAAGTTTTTTGTTATATTAGAAAGTATAGAATACAAGTTTTTTCTTATCAGGTCGGCGATGGCACCACTTCAGTAGTACTTTAAGCAGGTGAAATCTTAAAAGAAGTTAAGCCATATGTTGAGGAAGGCGTGCACACACCTATAATCATTAAAGCTATACGTAAAGCATTATAATTATGCATGACCAAAATTTGACATGGCTGTACATGCCGAAGCGCCAATCAAAGGAACAAGTGCTTTATTGGAAAAATGTGCTGCCACAGTCCTCCATACTTATTCATCAACAAAAACATTTATTTTCTAAAATGGTTATGGACCCTGTACTTTCCTTTGATGGACCCAAAGTCACAAAAAAAAAAAATTAAAATTAATTAATGCTGAAGTACATGTTGATAATGTTCTAGTGTATCAGAAAATTGTTGATGCTGAATGGCGCATTCTGTACAATAAAGTAGCTAAGTAAGGCGCCAAGGTTGTGTTATCTAAACTACCAATTGGTGATGTTGGTACACAGTATTTTGCAGATCGTGATATGTTCTGTGCTGTTATACGCCAATTACACGGCTCAAGTATCCTTGTGCCAATTACCAATTTGCACAAGGATTTGCCCGGTGTGTGCACTGGTTGCGCTATTTGCGCAAAGAACTGCGCTAAAATCAAAACGATTTTGATATTTACACATGTCTGCAAATATTGCACATGCTTTTTTCTTCGTGTGTGGTAAATCTTACACAGTTTACCTGGGGTTCCTGATAATATAGCGTCAGTAATTATTGCTTAAAAATGTTAATATCGAAGGCGCAAGGACCATCTCTAGCTTGTAACAGGAATTCACACAAATTCAATAATAAATAATAATTTTTTTATACAATTAGAACACATGTTTCATTTGTTGCGCTAGTTGAAAAATGAATATTGTGCAGTCCTGCAATGAGTTGAGCTGGTCTTGCAATTAAAATATATATTTTATAAATACAATGGAAAATAAACGCTTCTGTGCGAGTTTTTCGACTTATACCGTGAATTACCAGCACTGTGGAAAATAAATAGTGAATTTTTATGCAATTAATGCCTTTTTTATACAATTAAAATACATGTTTCATTTGTTGCGCTACTTTAAAAATGAATATTGCGAAGTGTTTTTGAGCCGTGTATGTTAAAATTTCCATTTGCACAAATTTCGTCGTTTTATATTTGCGCATGGTTTTTGTGTCATGTATGGGCCGTATTAGTGTGCCAGAAGAAGATTTGAAACGTACAATGAAAGCTTGTGGTGGTGCTGTTATGACTACAGCTTAATTCAAGTGTTTTGGGTCAATGTGATTACTTCGAAGAACGTCAAGTTGGTGGTGAACGTTTCAACATGTTCCAAGGTTTGATAGTGGGTTTGACATTGATTTTATTTTCAATTTATAATTATTCAAAGGTTGCGTTAATATTAGAACATGTACATTGGTTTTACGTGTCGGTGCCAAACAATTTTTGGAAGAAACTGAGCATTGTTTACTATATAGTTTGGCAGCTTAAATAGAGCTTATGTTGCGAATAGAGTGGAAGGCAGTGGACTAGGCAGTCGAATGTCATATAATGAAGGAATTGATGTTCGGAGTTTTTTCAAAATTTGCTCGAAATCCTGAATCACAAAAGGGAGTGTAGTTAAGTACGAAAATGAAAAATTTAGGTAGGTTTTGCTCCTTTTTTAGCAGGAGATTTTCATTTTAAAAATGTAATGTGCAAACCAATGTTCATTCTATTACTTTTTTAGCAGGAGATTTTCATTTTAAAAATGTAATATATAAACCAATGTTCCTTCTATTACTCATTTTATATATGGAGCTTCACATGCACTTTATAAAAACGTGCTTTTTATTTTTACAAACTTATTCCTCATTGAAAATAAATTAAACACGTATTAATGTAAGCATTAATCATGTTTCTTACTTCTTAAATGTTCTTCTTAAATATTATAAATGTGTTAAAAGTAGCAGGACTAAAATAATATTGACAAATCTGATATGTCAAACTAATTTTATATAATAAAAATGATTTCATAAATTGCATGCAGTTTATACATATGCATTATATTTTAAATTTTCTCTAACTATTCGTTTTGTGCTGACTAAATTTTGCTTATGCATAACTTTCTTTGGCTATATAAGCTAGCAAATCCAGGGCCGTTTTCACCATCTTCGGTGAACGCTAACAAACACTTTATTTGAAAGAAATTGTTCAGTGATTCGTCAAGTAAGGGTTACTTTAAAATAGCGGACGGTAAAAGTTCCCCTGTTACATGAGGAAAAATGAAATACAGCTATTTTTATAACATGAAGGTAGATAGAACATTTATTGGGGATTGCACTGCGACCGTTGATCTATTGTGCCCTCATCAGATTGCGTCGCGTTCCAGGAGGATATGTTCCACCGTTTCTCCTGATCGATCACGAAATCGACATAAATACAAAATTATGTTTTGTATTTAGTTGAACGGCGATAGAAAATCGGTTTTTTTTTTTCTAAAATGCAAGAAACTTCAAGAAGAACGTCAGTTTTTAATTATTTGTGTCTTGCTTTGACGTTGGCGTTGCGTTGTTTATGGATTGAAGCAATTAAAGCACGTGTGTTCAAAGTCAGATGTAGACGCAACGCAAGTGCCAAAACGACGAAAAGTCACCTTAAGCGTATTTGCTTTAGGTGTTATTTATCTATATTAATTAAAAATGTTAGATCTCCTAAAAAGTTGAATTTAGGCAAGATACACAAGAGGCGTAGCTTCGTAGACGCCTGCAAAATATGGCATGCAGCTAAGATCTCTCTTAGCCTCAAGATTGCTTATGCTGTGCCTAATACGGGTCTATGAAGCTACGCCTCGTGTCCATCTTCTCTTAGATTATATTTCAAAGATATTTTTTTTGACTTTAAACTTTGTTCATATTATTCATGTACATGTCTACTACTATGGCAGTCGCTTGCATACTACTATTTCATTATTAAAAAAAAATTAAGTTCGGAAAAAGGCAACCTAATTACGTGCATTCTCACGGTTGCCACACCATGTTGTCATTTGGGACCAAAATTTATCGAAAAAAAGGACCAGACCTCAAAAAAAAGGACCAAATTTTAGTTTTATTTTTAATAAAGGAGACACTTGGCTTTAGTTCAAACTGCATAAACAAAAATAAAGTGTACCTTTAGGTATCACATTATCAAATTTTTAGGATAAGACTATGTCTTTCACCAATCTAACGTTGTGAACCTAGTTTTGCTTGATTGCAATGAAATAAAATGTATAGCGCAGTTAGGTTTTACGTTGTGGCAAACTCAGTAAATCGTAAATGAAACTAAGAAATTGTGTTAATGCTATTTTTTTAGATGCTTTCATTTTCATTCACTGTTTAAACTTCATTCCAGAGCCTAGATTCAGTAAGTGTGCGTTTTGAACTCAGACTAAAAGTGAAGCGTTTTAAAAGTTTCAACTGTATAATAATTGAATACCGATCAAAATATCTAAACACTAAAACAAGCCTTTTTCTGATAAGTGCGTTGTTTCATTAAAATTAATGACAATGTGTTTGTCCGAACATTCAACACTTCATTTTTAATGCCTCGCAAATTATCTCCCAAGTGAAATGTCATTGTTCTGCTACATTTTATTGATAGAGCAATTTTCTTGGTAAGAATTCCATTGGAGTAAATTGAAAATTATATGTTGGTAATAGATTTGCGGCATTTTTTTAGCAGTGTTTTGAATTTCTGTTTCAGTGAAAAAGAAATAAAAGTATCAAAACTGTGCCGAAAAAGAACCAAAATTGGAAAAAGGGAAAATCGGACCATATAGGGGTGGAAGGGAATGGACTGAAGTGGCAACCGTGTTCTCAAACGCAAGCTTCCACATCAAATACATATACATATAAGTACTTCGACATTACGAAATACATTGTCGCGTTGTGAGGCTAAGTATTTTTGCATAAAAGCTTTTTGACCACCACAATACCACAGATTAAGTATAAAATTTCACAAAAATAATACATTTTTTTCGAAAAATCACACAGAATATCCGCAGTCATTGTTTATGAATTTAGAAACAATGAGAATGGCAAATACGAACGTGTATGAAATGTAATGTCAAAACGTATATGAACATGGTTGTATTTATATGTACGAAAATGCTTTAAAATCGCATGAACTTGTTAAAATAAAGTTCAAAAAAAAAATTATAAAAACTTCAATATAAATAAAAAGATTCTTTTAATAACAACAAAAACGCCTTATATATTCTATATATATATCAATTGGTAAGGATTATCTCACTTTAAAATTTAAGCTAAATAATCTAAAGTTTTTTCTTTAAACTGAGTCGAGAACTGTGCGTGTGAATGTGTGAATTTCACCAATCAGCTGTTAGTTGCGCTACTTGGCAAAATTTACTATGAAACTGAGCTTCGTTACATGATGCTATGATGATTGTGCGGCGTACAATTAAACATGATTCTGTTGTTACTGGTAAGTCAAAATACAAATTGAAAAAAAATGTCTAATCTTAGGGCCTCATTCTCTATTACGAAACGAACTTCCATTGCGGATCAGAGACGAATCGCTAGTGTATTTGCACTATGTTAAAGGATGGCAACTTATCACTTGACAATTAACTTTGCCTTCCTGTTAGTTAGAAACGTAAAGACCGAACGAAAATGATAGAGAATACCATTGCTAGACGAAATTGTTTGGAGGCGAATCGTTCGTCTGATCTATCGTTCGCAATACAGAATGAAGCCCTTAAATTGTTAAGTAATATAATGAAAAGATTGTGTCCAACTCCCGAAAAAAACTATAAAATTTGTGTTAGTGAAATGATAATTATTTCTTTTGGTTGTTAGTTTTGAGGCATCGTCTTCGAAGGCCTTCTGATCGTACATGCCGTTTCTTTCGCATTCTTTTACATGCATACAGTGCCGTTGAAGCCTTCCTCATCCTCTCCTCCACGTTCAGCTTCCATGACAGCTTACTGTCTAGGATGATTCCTAGATATTTTGTGCAAGGTTTCTCCCGAAGGGTCACCCCACCTAACTGCCTGGTCCAATTTGGGACCATGTACCTCTTTGTAAACAAGGCCATCTGCAACGTCATCTGCGTAAACGTTAAGTTTTGCGGATCCCGCGTAGAATCCCCTGAGCAGCTGGTTAGTGATCAGCGTCCACAGCAGAGGTGATAGCACCCCTCCCTGCGGAGTGCCCCTGACCACTAATTTCGTGGCTGCGTACAATCCCCATTGCGATGTAGTCTTACTGCAGTTTAACATGCAGTCGATCCATCTGGGTAAGGCTGGATGTACTTAAACGTAATTAAGACCATCCATAATCACCCATTAGAAACACTGTTGAAAGCCCCGGTAATATTTAAGAAGACTTCTAGAGCATATTCCTTATATTCCAGGACTTTTTCTATGCTTATTACCACCCTGTGCAATGCGGTGTCTACTGACTTGCCTTTGGTGTACACCTGTTGTGTTGTGGAGAGCAGCTTTTAATCCACGTTGGACTTTATGTACACATCTATCAGCCTCTCAAAGGTTTTGAGCAGAAATGATGTTAAGCTCTTGGGTCTATAATCTTTGGGATACACGTGACCGATCTTCCCCGCCTTTAGTAGGAAAGCTACACGAGCAGTTCTCCAAGAGTGCGGTACATGATTCAGTCTTATGCACCCATCGAATCACTCATCTTCTCGGGAAAAGCCGGCGTGCACCTCCGAGAAAGTCGGAGTCTTAGCGTTATCTCCCTTTGGCTTATCTCCTACTTCCGTAGTTGGAACTTCCCTCTGACTCGCAGCCTTCGAGGTAGTTGCTACCTCGCTATTGGGGCCCATCTGTCTTACAGCTTTGGGTCTACTTGTCTTATCTATGCGACTGCCCTGCCTCGCGGCTCTGGGACTGGGTCCTTTCTGCTGAGTTCTCAGTTGCCGTATTTCCTCAAAATGCTTTCGGAGATGACTGCTTAAGTCCCTAGGAGGTGTTGGCTCATCAATCAGATGTCTGTTGGGATGCCCAGGTTTCTGGGTATTCAACAGAAACTGTTTGGTTAGCATTTCATTTCTTTCCCTTATTGGGAGTTTTCTCGCTTCATTGCGGAGGTGGTGTTCCGAGGACATAAGAAGGCAGCCCGTAGCGGTTTTGGGGGCAACATTTTGGCAGGCCTGTATTTTCTTCCAGAGAGTAACCTTTAGGCTTGGCGACCATATCCGAGACGCGTACCATGCAAACGTCTGTTTATATTTACCCCAAGTACTGCCGATTTATCGAATTATATTAAATATTTGTTACAGCTCTGGATTTTCGTTACAATTGTTAGTGCATGCTCTCCAAAATGTAGATCCTGATCGAAAGTCACACCCAAGATTTTAGGGTGTAAGCAGTCGGTAGGGTAATGTCATATGGTCGACATTTGGCGCGGCCATGTTTTAAATAAGGTCACCGAAGATTTGGTTGGTGACAATATCAGCTTTCGCGAGGCGACAAAACTGGAGAGATTGGGGAGATAGCTGTTTATTTTATTACAAAGCTCATCGATGTAGGAAACAATACCATAGGCGTAGAAGCAATAGTGACTCCTGGTGGTAAAGGTAGCTATTGATATGTAGAAGTTAAACAGAAGTTTGAATATGAGTTTTTTTTAAGTTATTGCAAAAAAGTGTTGAGGATTTTTAATATCTTACCAGGTACCTTCGTACATGTTTCTAAGAATGAAGAATAAAACCTATTCAAACTCAATTTTCACCAGGACAAAGCCGCTGAGACTTCGCTATACTTTAACATACAATACTTTACCCCATTTTAGCACAACTATAATTTTTTGATTTTATTAAATTTTATAAAATGTTTCTTCCTCTACAGTCCATTTCCGTATTGGATGGTAAATATGGCTTTCGCATTTTCTCCATCAATAACTGTGACAAGGTGGAAGAAATCTATGCGCGTAAATCGCAACATATTATCTTGGTCGAGCGTTTCTTCAATAGCTCTTAGTGGTGATGGTGACAGCAGAGAAACCCAACTGTTTACAAATGTTACACTTCAAAAAGAATCAAAATATCTGCCATTGCGTCTACGGCTCAAATACCCACAGTATATGAATGAATCGAACGCACCCAATTGTCTGCCTAACGGATAGTATAGATATTCATCAAATCGAAAATATTGCACCAACCGAACTGGGTCTGAATACTGAAACAGTACACATATTCAAAATCGATGAGAAGGCTGTGATGATGGTATAGGGTGAGTTGTTGAATAACATACGAAAACCACTTTAACCCGTCTATATATTTGCTTTACATCTAAAGCTTTACAAACAGCAAAAATTGCTGGCGCCAAGCAATTGGAAAAGGCAGTGAAGCATTCATCACACTGTACGGATGGTGCAAAGTTAGAAACTGCTGTTGTAACTGCTGCCACCGACACAACGGTCATCTCTACTTCGCCGAGTGGCGGCTCGTCCGACTATCTATCGAAGACAGTATAATCATATCTTTTGCCAACACAGTTTAGCGATGTGCTTGCACAGGAAAATATTTCAATTGGAAAACAAAAACCAATTAAAAGAGTTTATTTATTATTAAAATACTTACTTTCCTTTATATCAACTGTATTAATTTAAGTTGCAATTTCAATCATATATGAGGCTCCAAAATGCAAAACCAGATGATATGTAAAACTTAGAAAAGCACAAAAAAATTTTAAATCTGTTATGAATGAAAATTGTTATGAATTTTCAATACGGGTCTTTAGAATGAGCTAGGCGATGCAATATTGTCGAAATTTAAATATTATTTTAAAATATCTGGTTTTGCATCTAGGCGCCTCATATATAATATCCTTTATTTGGAAAAGAATTACTAAATCTAATGATATGTTTTAAATAAATATTTATATTATATGTTATGTTTGGTTATTATAATTAAAAATAAATATTGAAAATTAAACTTTTTTTGGTAGATATATTATTCATGTGGCTGCTCTAGGTAACGTAAATCGAGAGGTAAATTTCAAGTTAAATGGCGGTTTTATAAATGGTAAAACCGCAGCTAAATTGATTGTCAAATGACTCGAAAATGTAGAGTGAAATGGCCGAAAATTTGACCGCCATTTGAGGTGCATTGTGACGTGTGTGAGCAGAACAGTGCTATGCTCACATCCTATAAGTGGGAGCGGAATGCACAATCACATAAATAGGTACGAAATGGGAAAAAATTTTAAAAAATCTACTCTCGCTAATGCAAACGTGACTAAAATTTAACAAGGGGCGTGACCGCACAATTATGGTAAAATGACTACTCAGATGACGTGGAGCATTTTTGCAGGGTTACTTCATCTGGCCATGACTTCGGGTTTTGGGCCCTTTCGCTCTGCTGCAAACCTCACAGTTCGCAATCCACTCAGTGACCGACTGACGGCAACCAACCCAATAGAATCTCTGCTTAATCTTCTCGAGCGTGTTCGTGATTCCCAGATGACCTCCACTTGGACCATTATGTAGCTCGTTGAGAACATCAGGAAACCTTTTCCTGGGAACAACCATCAGGTTCCTCTTACATTGACGATCTTCACTCTCCCATACTCGATGCAAGCAACCGGATATCAACTCTAAACTGTTCCGCTGTGCCCAATATGACTTCGCAATGGGACTCTTTGCTGACATCTCTCTATTTGGTCTTTCGTTTCGTTCGAGCCCTTTCGTAACACGTGACAGATCTGTATCTTCTAGCTGACACTTCTTTAGTTGTCCCTTGTCCCTTTCATCCGTACATGTTATAGTCATTAGCCGGCCATATATAATGTCTTCTTTAGCCTTGGCCTTTGAACAGTGCTTGCATTCCAAACTACGTGGTCTTCGTGGCATTGCATCAGCATTCCCATGGGTACTACCTTTCTGATGCTCAATGGAAAAGTCATAGCTTTGTAGTCGCTCGATCTACCGTCCCAATTGTCCTTCTGGATTACGGAACTGCAGAAGCCATTTCAACGCTGCGTGATCTGTTCTGACGCGGAATCGCTGGCCGTAGAGGTACTTGTGAAAATGGTTAATGTCCAACAGCTCCCTCCGTGTAACGCAATAGTTCCTCTCTGGTTTTCCATTCGAACGGCCGTAATAGGCAACTACCTCCTCCTGTCCATCGACCAGTTGTGATAAAATGCCTCCTATAGCATATCCGCTCGCATCTGTATCTAGAATAAACGTTGGTCCTGGAATCGGATATGCCAACATTGGGGCAGTGCACAAACGCTCTTTCAATGTTTGGATTGCCACTTTTTGCTCCTTCTTCGATTCAAAAGCATTATTTTTTCTTGTAAGCTCGTTGAGGCTATGTTTTACGCTGGAAAAGTTTGGTACAAACCGGCGGTAATATTTGCACAGCCCAAGGAAACTTCTTTATTCATGCAAGTTCTGTGGTCTTGGCCAATCCTTAACAGCTTCTATCTTTTCATTCGCAGTGCAGATGCCCTCTGTCGTTACCTTGTGACCCAAATAATTTACTTCCTTCTTAAACAGCGAACACTTTTGGGACTTAGTTTCAGACCAGCGCTAGATATTCTCTGGAAAACTTCCTCTAAGTTTTTAAGATGCTCATCAAAGTTCTTGCCCAACACGATGATGTCGTCCAGGTACAGCAAGTATGTTTTCCAATGTAGTCCTTTCAATACCTGATCCATGAGTCTCTGAAAAGTAGCTGGTGCATTACAAAGTCCAAAAGGCATCACTGTAAACTGCCAAAGACCATCAACGACAATGAAGGCTGTTTTCTCCTTGTCTTCCTCCTTCACTTCCACTTGCCACTAACTTTTTTAACAACATTCGACAGCGGTAGCTTAGCTTAACCACAATCTTAAAAGTTCCGCTAAACCACAATTCGCTATTCACTATCTTTTGTCAACCCCAAAACTCGGCAAATTAAACCCAGCTGTTGTCACTGTCGACTTTGACAATTGTCAATTATCGTGGCCGTTGTTGCTGTGGTTAAGCTGACGTGAAAATTGTTAAAATTTATTTAATGACTTAAATATGCGTGTGGCGCATTATGGACCATATTTTTCTTAAAATTAATCAATGCTTAACAAGTGCTTTTAAAACGAAGTTATTGACTTACTCAATCGACAATGCAACCAATAATCGACTACGGTAAAAATATCGATTTTAAGATACGGCAAAAGTTAGCGAGTCGCGCTAAAGTTTGCCCGAGGTGAAGAAATAAGAAAGACTGGGAAGATAGATGGTTTTTCTAGAAACTAGTTCGTCTACTGAAGGGCCAGGTCCCGTTGCTTTTATCCGGCCTGATTACATGCACGACGCACTATGGCGCTCTGCCCGAAAAGCCTGGCAAAAATCAAAAATTTCATGAAAGCGTTCGATAAACATAATACATGTATTCAATGATATTTTAGGAGGCAGAGACGATCAAAGTTGATTAATTTTTAACACTTAGAAAAATTTGTGGTTTTTGTTCTTTTTTGTTGTATTAAAAATTGTTTTGTCTCTAAATAAAACGGCCTGCTACTGCTTTCTTGTATTATAACGAAAGGATATTTAATTCTAAGTTGAAGCAAAACATAAAATTTGTTTTTTTTTTTATAAAACTTGTGAGATCTACCTGTTTTTCGAAAAGCCTATTTTTAGGATCTTTTTCGAACTTTGATGGAAAATAAAAAAAGGACAAAAAAGGTCTCCGTGAAATTTACAATAGGTATTTGCTAAATATTCGGTTACCTGAATTCATAAGGTCTACCTACGCCCAGTAGCGATTACACTTTTTACATCAAATAAAATGAACCAACCTTGGGTATAAATACGCGTCTGAGCAGGTATAGGTAAGAAGGAGGCGAATTTAGTACGTTCACTTTTGTTGTTGGAATTTGTTAATAAAATCAAATTTTTAGGTTACAAGCTGCATATAATATACCTGGAACTCATTTCCATAATTTGAGTATATAAAGCAATGTTTAATATAACGCCCAAAATCAGTCCTTTTTTGGAGTCTATAGATTAAAGTATTATGTTTATTTAAATAAACATAAATATAGCTCACATATTTTTTTAGTAAGATATACTCGATTGCAAATTTTATTATTTCTCTAGAAAACTCCAAACTATTTGAGGTGTTCAAAGCTTCAAAGACAAAAGCGGAGTTCGTTGAGGCTATTATGACAGAATTACCAAATGAAGCAAGCGTTCTACTACAAGATTTATAAGAAATGCCTAGCATATTAACCAATTGAACTAGAGGAAGACCAACAAAACCCATAGAAGAATGTTCGACCTACATAAGGAAAAGGAAACTGTCAGATTATTCTACAACTATCGCCACGACTCATCTTTCAGAAGCATTGGCTATTAATTAATTAAAAATTATCATAGGAACAGTTGCGTTAGCAAGTCCAATGCGACTGAGAAGGATCAAAAACAGCATTCCCACACCCCCAAATGTGCTACCTAGGAGATACACTCCTAAAGAGTCTTTGGCGCTGTTTATAGATCTCGGGTTATCGAAGGATAAATATAATATATAGCGTGAGTCATTATTGCAACATAATGCCGACCTTTTCCCTGGATACAAACAAATCACTCAAGCCAAGAAAGAAGCAGTTCCTCCAAGAGCCAAAATAACCGAAGTATCAGCTGAAGTTGAGCTCCAAAACTTAATGGATAATACGTCTATGCGACTCTTGACAAGTTTTTCTGAAGAAAAGTTGAAATCACTGCCAAAAAGCCTAAAATTGATAAATAAATGGGCTGTGATGGATCATCAGGACAAGGAATAAATGCAGACGATGGAACAATTACAGATGGTAATATGTTTATGGCTTCTATTTTTCCCCTCTGTTTAAAAGATGAAGCTTCAGAATATTGGAAAAGTCCACGGAGGTCATTAGTTAAACTGTGCCGGCCGATATTATTTAAATGTGAGAAGGAGTTTTCGGAACTCATAAAAGCTACAGTGAGTGATATAATAAATCAAATCGCAAAATTAGAACCAACATTAATTGAAATCGAAGACGGAAATGTTGTTATCATAAAGCATGATTTTCTTCTAACAATGGTCGATGGAAACGTTTTAAACTTACTAACAAACACATCATCTATATTGAAATGTTCAATCTGTAAGAAGAGTCAAAAAGGCTTTGAAAATCTTGATTATTCAATTATTGGCGAACAATTACAAGTATGGAATATCTCCTTTGCATGGAATTCGTTTTGAAACTGGCTTATACACTACCACAACAAGGAGAAGTTTTCGACGACAATGCAACATCTAAAGAAAAACAAAACATTAGAAAAAAATAATTCAAGATGCATTCTATAAAGAGCTTGGCCTGAGAGTTGACTGCCCAAAGTATGGATACGTCAACACAAATGATGGAAACTCCTCAAAAAGATTTTTTGAACACGATGAAATGGCTGCTCGCATTACTGTAGTTGATAGAGATATTGTCTAAAGATTGGGAGTAATTTTAAATATTTTAAATTGCCATGAAAAGGTTGATGGACCTAAATTTGGAGAATATGCATCGAAAACTGCAGAGATGCTGCTTCAAAAGTATCCTGAGAAAAAGCCTACACCAACGGTACATAAAATTTTGGCCCTTGGAAAAGATTTAATAGAATACCCGTGTTTACCATTATGAAAATTGGCTGCAGAAGCTCAAGAATTTAAAAACAAGAACAAGATATAGAAGTACTAACGCTTGAAAAACTTTAGAGTTAGACAAAACGAAGACCTTTTCAACATGATGGCCATCTCTTCTGATCCAGTCATATCATCCATGAGGCATGTAAGATCACAAAAAGATCTTACAGGCACCGGAAGCTCAGAAATGGTTTCCTTGTTAGATATATTTTCAACTGGCGAAGACTACGTTAAGATTAAATAAATGATCCACCTTTTTCTATCACAACAAAACAATTATTTAGTACTTAGTTTTGCTATTTTATTGAAAACAAAAAGAAATCAATAAATATTAATTTATTACTTATTATAAATAATACAGTTATTTCATTTAGTAATTATAATCATATAATTTTCGTTTTTAAATCTTTTTAAAAATTTATAAAATTTTAAGATGAGTCTTGAAGCACCATTTATGTATATTTATTTCAAAGCTTAGGCTTTGGCTATCAGAAGAGTAATAAATTTTTACAGAAATCAATAAAGTTGGTAAATCGGTTATTAAGATAAAACTGTTTATCATAAGTGGGCAGTGCTCAAAAATTTATTAGTTGTTCATCTTTGGCTCAAATGCAATAATATTGAACAACTTTTAATAATTTTTCTTAGTTAAGTATTAAAAGAATATTTGGTTTTGAATTTTGCAAAAATATGTAAGTAAATTTATACAATGAATTTTCAAGCAATGGTTATATACTTATCCCCTAGCGTTCACATTTCACTTTTATAAGAGTATAACATCTTAAAAGAAGTAATGCGTCCTATCAAGTTTGGTGGAGATTGATAACCTTGATACTAAGACTAAACTTTTAATCATAAGTGGGTAGAGCCACACTCCTTCAAAAAAATAATAAGTTTATCTGATTTCATGTACAAATACATCCTCATAAAAAAATTTCAAAGTTTGTCCTTCAGTTTTTAACAATTTTTTTTTGTATTTTTCTACAATTGTTCAATTTTGACAAATTATTGTGAACCATCCTGTTACTCTGGCCCTCTGTATTTTAAACTTTCCAAAGCTAAATAATAAGGTGCAATCTTTAAAATATCTTCATTAGTTCAAAAGTTATGATTTTTGCAAAGAAAAAACTCAAAAGGCGCCATAGTGCGACGGTGGCTACAAAGCGACATCTGTCAAACTGTTTCTGCACATCATCTTGTGGCTCTCTGCTTTTCGCGTGCAAGGACGTCCCGCGGTTCAATCTGAAGCGTGCCTCCGCCATATTCTAGCAGCGACGCTGCCCAGCAGGCCACCTCAACTCTCCGCTGTTGCTCGCACCAAACGGCGCCTCCACTTAACGCGGCCGTTGCAACTCATCACTGCAATCTACGTAGCATGGACGGTAGCAATGCCGAGCACCAGCTTTTACCCCCGTCCATCCCCTCCTTTTCCGACCCACGCAGTCGCGTAAGTCATAAACTCCTAGTCTCCCACACTGTGTGTTCCGTATGCCAACTTAGAATATTTACGATCACGATATCGGTCCAAAGTAGTTCATGCCTTGGCCGATGGCACCTTCATATGTTCTCTGGGCTTAGAAACGGCAACCTTCTGACAGGTACATTCGTTGAACCCTGCTGCCAAAACACAAGTACCCACTCATCGACACCAGTTATACCGGCAGCAATCGGACAGCACACTCGACAAATACTATATCCTTCAAGGCGCCTGAACCCATCTCTGACTCCCAGAGTGACGACTTTCCCCACGATGCACTTCAGAATTCGGCAACTTAATTGTAACGGGTTAACCGCAAAGATCGCAGAGATAGTTGACTACATGAATAAAAATAATATCGGTATAGCCGTAATTCAAGAAACAAAGCAAACTGCCAGATCGGACTTCCGAACTTGCGATGGCTACAACATTCATAGGCAAGATCGCAGAAGAGGCAATGGTGGTGGTCTTACCTTTATCACCCTTCACACCGTGCAATATAGTCTATTTCAACCTAACATCAGCCCCAGGGTTTCCCAGCGAGTTAGGGGGCTTAGTATATACCCTCGGCAGGTATGTCTGTCGTAAGAGGCGACTAAAATAACAAATTGATTCCAGGCGTTGTGTAGCGCAACAACAACATAAGTCGCAGGGATAAAACATTAGAGAGTTAAGTCATAACAATTCGGTCAGACGATGTTGAACTAGAAATAATTAACATCTATATTTAATTTAATTTATAAATATAGTTTAAAGTGGCTTGAGGTCCGTGGATTTTAAATTAAAACGCTGGAGAAACGGCAGGGAGAAAAGCACGAAAAACTACGAAAAAAAGCACGAGCAATTAAGAAAAAAACGAAATCAATCAATGCTCAACAATAAGTAAGAAGAATGGTTCATAAATAAAACTGAAATCGAGTTTCCGAAAGATATTAAAATGCTCTTAGCGAAGCGAAAGGTCCCAAGTCCCAAGTTCACGCTACCAATCGAAAATAGAAAAATTCCACTTTTCAAATATATCAAGCGGCGAAGTGAGTCTGCGATCCTTCCACATTACGCATTACGAAACCCTTAGAAGTAATTTATTACATTCACTTAGACGGTATGCTGACTTGTAATGAAGACATTTCTATACATTCTTCGTAATAGAGATTTTAAAACTTCGTGAAAGTTCGTGCGAAATATATACTTATATACATACATATATTCTTACCTTTTCACATAAACATGTTTTCCTTATATCGTTTTGTGGCACGCGTGAGTCGATTATTCGTGTGAAGATTGTGCGCCGTTCATTGTAGTGAAAAAATTGAAAAATAGATAATAAAAAACAAATTTAAACTATTTAAGTAAGTTTTTCAGTTAAATTACTTAGAGTTATTATAATAATAGGTTTCTTCTTATTTAGTGTGTGCATATTGTAGAGTTCCAGCACGCATAACTGTAAGTTCTGTGAACTACTGAAATATTGTGATTTTATGTACATATATACCTATATTCGTAACATGTATTTGCGTGTAAAACTTGTGCGTTAAATGTTTTTTTATAAAAGTTGCAGTATCAGCTTATATTTAAAAACATTATCGTAATTTGTTTCCTTAGTAATATTACTACTATTCCAATACAAAAAGGAAAATTAATATGAGTAGAAAAAAAGGTTAAGCAAGCGAAATCTGCGAAACATCTTTAAAATCTTGAGTTATGTTGAACAATATCACACATATAAAAAATGTCCTAAGTATGTATCATAGGAAAGGAAGAAACTTTTCTTCCCTTTAAAACAGTTTTTTACCGTAACTCAAGATTTTGGGTGTGTGAAGTCCTACCCCAAGTCATGTTCTACTCGACGAGACCTGCAAGAAAACCATCATTTCCCAGGCATATATGGGGTATTCACGTGAGCCTAGTTATCAGCTTATATGCTTATGTGGTATATTTTTTACATTATTTCCAAAAATAAAATATACTAGAGGTAAATCATTTTTTAAACAGATAAATTGATAAGCTGCTGGCGTGAATACTCCAATACACTTTTGTGTTTTGTGTAGCACTGTGTTATTTATTATATTTATATATATATTCAAAACAAGTCCTAATTTTTATTTAATTTACAGATGCTTTAAAAGTTGATGGCACCAATGAGCGCTTATATAAACAAACCATACGACAAGCATTCAAAACGTAAAATGGTCGCTTAGCAAAACGAAAGTACGATAATAAAACTAAACATCTTAAAAATAAGGAAAATATTGGAAGTGCTGGGAATACAGACAATAAAAAACGAATGATGGGAAAAAGTCACCAAATTAGTAAAGATATTACTCATAAGAAAAATATGTGCATAATATGGACTTCGCATTTTAGTTTGTTTTTCTCAAAAAATTGTTCAGTTTGTTTTTATTAATTATAAGAAAAAGTATGTACATAAGTACGTACATATATAGGTTAGGTTTATGGATGCCCCCATATATATGTGTATGCATAATATCTAGTATGAAATCGTAGTTGCATCTTTAGTTTTTTGAAACTTTTTCAATGAAATATTTCACATAAATTTGTTAATTTCTAAAATAGCTAAATAAAAATAAACATTTTAAACTTGGAATAAATGAAAATACATAATTTAATTTGCTGTTTCCCTGCCTGTTCTGTTCCAAGAGCACTTACCGCTTCAGAATTGTGTATCGTTCTGTGGGTGCTCTACCTGTGTTGACTATACTTTACCACTTCGATTACAAGTACACGAATTGGTATAGTAGCTGTATTATAAGGTTCCTTACACTTTAGAAAGCGTGTATCGTTAAGTGGATGACCTCTTTACAATGCCGATAACAATTTCAAAAAGGTGTGCTATATAGTAATAAACATCCGAAGATTGTTCGGAGATCGTTTACTTACTCCATTACCAGTAACGATGTAAGTAATCAGTTCTGTCCACTGTAACCGATTCTTGAAGGTAAGCTGAATGCGAAGTGTTGGAGAAGTATTGGATTCCGTAATGCAGATTTTCACTGCTAAGTATCGCGGATGGAGAGAATCTTATACATACACTCAAAACCAAAGAGCAGCAAGAGGAGGCGCGAAGTAAATTTTCCTTACTTGTTAGGGAACACATCAAAACAAATAGGCAAAGTGCGATAGACCGTGCAATAACTGATACAGTGGAACAGACACGGAAATTTCTAAGCAAAAATGGCACAACATTCGTATCTTGACATCTGAAAAGAGCAAAAAAACAGTAGCAATGAGCATATGTGACCATAATAATAAAATGGAAGACATACTAAGCGACTTGACCATGTGTAGAATTCAAAGGGGAATAAAATAAATAAAATTTCGTTTTAATTTATAATCCACGGACCTCAAGCCAGCTTAAAACATATTTACAAAGTAAAAGGTCGCCAAATAACCACTTATAATTTGATTTATTTTATTTATGATTACGGCTGTTTAGGCCTAAAACTTAAACTACTAAATACAGTTCATTATTACAATCACTTAGTTCTATTGATTATGTTGTCAAAATGCCATGTGATTCCGATCAGCATATTTACCAGCGTGATAAACGGACGACTCTGGGAGCCACACTTTGAAGTGCTCCTTACTTTATATTCAGTAAAGCGTATCACCAAAAACACGTTCAAAATATGGCCCCCGGGTTAGAATACTTAAAACTATTTGTATTAATACAAAATTATTCTTTACAGGATATTGTAAAAATTCAAGAATCTGTTCATTGCTTCGAAACGTCGGTAATTCTATACGACAGCATGGAACTTTTAATACACCTCCAAAACTATCGAGAGTAGTGTCAAAAGACGTGTTTTGGTGACAGGTTCGCGAACCCGAAAACCGAAAACAAAAGATATTGGCGAAAACCGAAATATTACCCCGGATCCCTTCGAAACCGGGGCTGCGATCCATGGTATTTGTGCGCAGAACAATATTTTGCGTTGACAGCCTTCGGTCGCGCTTATAAAAAATTACCCTGGCCGATCCACCAAAATCCCTTTGAACACAAATTTTTTTCCTCTATACAAACCATTACAACCACCTGAATAGTTGCACTTTCTTTTGTAAATATCTCTCCAGATACGTAAATTTTTTTATTTCCATTTTCGGATTCGCGGTTCTGATTTCAAAGCGCGACTTTTTGGATGTGAATTAAGAGTGTCATGCTGTCGTATAAAATTACCGAAACGGTGTTTAGCTTTTGACAAAGCGAATTATGGAGGTGTAGAAGGAGCTGTCTTAGTACATTATAGAATATATGCTATTTATTCCTACCCTTTCCTGGGTCGATCATAAAACCCTGAAAATCACTCTTTATCATCACTTTTTAGAAGCTTTTTTGAATAACTTTGCTGATTAAATTTTAAATTTTCATAAACAAAAAGAATAATCAAATTTGTTTGTTTAACGAATCAAATTTTTTTGAGAACAGCGGTGGAAAATTTTTGTATTTTGGATAAAATAAACAATAGTTAACACCCTTTCGGTAAGTCTTTTAAATGAATCTGCTCTAAATCGCGCCGCCCGAACTTTAAAGTAATTCAATAATGTACTTAAGTTAGCCCAATAAATAAAACGATGTTAATCATATATTTATTTTTCCTCTTTTCTTCATCCAACAGTTAACAAATTCTAGGAGCGGCTTATCCATGAATCCATTGAAGCATTCGGCTCCGACTGCTCAGCAACCCAATACACCATATACAAATGTTAACCTGCCAGGTGCTCCTCCATATAATGCTACTCAGAAAAATGCTCTACCATTATCCAATAGACCATGAACTTGCATGCAAGCGCAACAACAACAACCGAACAATAACTTTATAGCTGGTCAATATGGTGAAACAGCTAAGCCGCCGCCTCAAGCCAATGCGCCAACTTCCATGGATTCGCCATCGCTTCCAGTAACGACACCGCCAGAGGAAGCTGTACCTGGTGGTCCCAATCATATGACTATAAATAGGGCAAATATACCTGGCTTGCCTCATATTTCTTGTTTAATAAATTTTGTTATTTTTCTAGACTGGTCAACCACCAGTTTCACGTACACCACCAACATCAATTGCAGGCGGTGTTACAGCTCCATACCAGCAAACAGGTGAATAGCAAATGCCACCGCAATCGGGTTCAATGCCTGGACAGTCTGGTCTAATGCAGTCACAATCCGGTCAAATGCCACCCCAACACCCTATGCACCATCCATCTGGTGGCCATGGGCAACATGGTCCTCCAGGTATGCAGCCCGCATCTATGGGACCATGTGGAGCAATGACACCACATCCAGTTGTGCCAAGGTATATACCACAACAGCAACCGGGTTATGCAATGCCACGACAGCAGCAGCAACAACCTCCCCAGCCTGGCTATCTGCCCTGTTGTCCTCTACAACAACCAGGTGGTAACATGGGTCAAATGATGCCACCAACACAACCTGGACAGGCGCCAATGCCCAGTCAGCCACCCATGGCGGGTCAACCCCCAATACCAGGACGTCCTGGTTATAATGTATGCTAATACAACTAATATATTGCAAATATTACTGATTATTATTTTTGTATTATTTTCTTTAGCAACCACCTGTACCTGTTACTGGTATATATCAACAGCCGCAACAGTAGCCCAACGCCGTTTAGATCCCAATCAGATGCCAAATCCGATAAGCGTTATCATTGAAAATCTAAATAGCGCTGGTGGTACTTTTATTACTAATGAACAGGGTTCATTACCACCCTTCGTGAACACAAAATATGTGGGACAAGATCAGGGTAACTCCTCGCCACGTTACGTTAGGGATTGATATTTGAAATTAATGTTTTGTTCGGCAATTACATTGATCTTTCTCGTTTGCAGGTCCTTTTTGTATTGCATACCTGCAACAGCTGATTTATGAAAAACAACAGCTTTGTCCTTTACAATTACCATCTCACCAATGGCACGCTCGGTTGAGAGTGAATATGAGCCACCCATGGTAAATTTTGGTGGTATACATGCTTCCAGGAGGCGCTCCCGACTAGATCCATAATTTCAGCTGTCCGATTGGATACGAAAGTTTTCCAAGCGTGGGGAAGCTTTTCGAGCCATGCTAACACAATTTCCGAGACAGACCACATCTAAAGATTTGTAAGAGAGAGCTCGAGATGGGATTGTACGACGGCGATTAGTCGGGCAAGGAGTAGAGCTGCACATAGTTTTAGTCTTGGAAGACTGGTAGTGCGAAGAGGGGCAACCTTGCCTTTAGCGACCAGAAGGTGGGACGACGTGGTGGCACCGTGGGTTGTTCGCAGATATATAGTGGCGCAATATGCCTTTCTGACGCATCGCAGAAACCATGCAGTTCAACCTGCTGGTTCGGCATGTAGTCAACCCATCGAGGTATCTTTATATCTGAGATGTTGGGTAAATTTTTTGCGAACTGCGTCCATTTAATGAAGCGGAGGGGCTTCACTGGTTCGTCCCAGCCAGTTCCGTCTATCCATAGCTCGTGTAGTAAACTCTTGGCCTGAATCATAATCGGCGTAAGCCACCCTGCGGGGTCAAAAAGTTTTGCGACCGAGGAGAGAATTTGTCGTTTTGTATTAGCGGACGAGAGGGGTATTGAGTCCACTGTATACGAAAACGTGTCGGTCAGAGCGTTCCACTGTATGCCGAGAGTTTTGGTGTTGCTTGCTTTCTCGAATTCCAAATGATTGGTATCTAGCAAGTCCTCTTCTTTGATGTTTTTTATTATACTGGGGTGATTGGCCGTTATTTTCCGTAATGGAAATCCTGCTGACGCTAACACTTGGATGACTTGGGAGAGAGATGTTTCAGCAGAGAGAATTTCATGGCTGCCATAGAGAATGTCATCTACATATGTTTCCTTCGTCAAAACAGGGACGGCTTTGGGGAAAGTTTCCTTTACATCTTTGGCCAGTTGGTGAAGAGTACGTATGGCGAGGTAGGGGGCACAGTTCACACCAAATGTGACTGTTTTCAGGCGATAGTCTTTTATGGGGTCGCTCGGAGATGAGCGAAAGACGATCCTCTGATAGTCTCTGTCGTCTTCATGCATTATGATTTGACGATACATTTTTTCTACGTCTCCGTTAAAAACAAATTGGTAGGTACGCCACTTGAGAATCAGAAGCATCAGATCGGGCTGGAGGGTAGGGCCGGTATAAAGAACGTCGTTGAGCGCATGTCCAGATGCCGACTTCTTTGAGGCGTTAAACACGACCCGCACCTTTGATGTCTTTTTCTCGGGTTTGACAACTGCGTGATGAGGAAGATAAAATGAGAGGCATTTTCCTCCGTCAAATTTTTCATAGGAGCCGGTTTCCTCCATATGATCGAGGGTGAGGTATTCTTCTAGAACACTATCATATTGAGTCTTTGAATCCCCTTTCTTCTGCAGACTTCTCTCCATTCCAAGAAACTGGCTTAGAGCTGAAGACCGAGAGTGGGATAATGAGATTGACTCTGGGAAGCTGGGTTTAAACGGCAGCCTTACGATATAACGACCGTTATCATCGCGTGAGGTTGTGGCTGCATAGAAATTTTCGCACAACTCGTCTTCTGGGATTATTTGGGGTTTGGTGGGAACTTCCTCCAATTGCCAGAATTTACGCAATAGAGAGTTAAGATCGTCGTTCGACACTTCTGACACTTGCATGCAGAAAGCGTTTACCATCACAGGGGCTCTACCGCTCAGAATCCATCCAAAAATGGTTTTCTGCGCTAGAAGATGGGGGACAGTTTCTCAACGCCATTTTGGATGATTTGCGGTATTACATCACTGCCTAGGACGAGATCTATTTGCGAGGGGGAGTGACAGTTCGAGTCTGCGAGGTTGAGGTGTGCCCATTTTGCTTGAAGCTCGCTAGTGAGCTTAAGCGAGGGGAGCATTTTTGTTAGCCGGGGTAATACTATTGCCTCTGCACTTATTCTGGTTTTAAAATCGGATGATACCAAAGTCAGAGAGCACAATTTGTTTGAGGTCTGAACTACCTTGCCGCCCATCCCTGATATTTCAAATCTAGAGGGTTTGAATGGGAGCTTGAGTCTAACGTGGGCTCTGGTAGAGATAAAGGTTCGTTCAGATCCCTGATCCACAAGAGCTCGTAGTTTAAAAATTTCTCCTTTTTGCTCTACGGGAACGATAGCCGTGGGTAAAATTATTTCACAATCGTTTTCGGAATAAAACGATTGCACTTGGCTTTTCTGCGAGCATGAAGGGCTTTCATCCAGAGCATTGGCTTGATCGGGAGTATTACCGGGTGAGACTGTGGAATTCGTGGTGGTGGCTTGTGAGGCTGTCCTTTGCAATCGTGAGGGTTGTCTTTTCGGCACTTGAGATGTGTCTTCGTGAAGAACTGAGTTGTGCCGATCTTGACATTGATTGCAAGTTTGAGTACTGGAACAGTCTTTCAATATGTGTGACTGAGAGAGGCAATTGAAACACATATTGTTTTCTCTCACAAACCTTCTGCGATCAGAGGTCGACAGCTTCTTAAATTTGAAGCAACCTATAAGGGGGTGAGATGATGTTTTACACATAGCGCACTTGTACATTGTTCGCTGCTCTGTCATATGAGATTGGGTGTGGGAGGTTGATCTATTTTGAAAGGGATGCGACTGCTGGGGTTTGAATGGTGGCCTAGCTTGTGGGGTGGCTTTAAATTTATTTGGTCGCCATTGATCGACTCGCTCTACGACTTCATATCGAGTTGTGGGGAACTGGTCCATTTGGTTAGGAAGTTCTCTTCTTGAAGTCAGAGACTGCTCCCATAACGTGACTGTATTTTCAGGGAGTTTAGAGGTCACGAAATAAATAAGTATGGGGTCCCAGTTATCTGTGGATACTTGTTGCGTAGCGAGAATTTGTAGGCAGTTATTTACCGACGATTGCAACTTTTGTATATCCTCACTATTTTCCGTAGTGATAGTTTTTAAGTTCATCAGGGCCCGTATTTGGTTATCTACGAGAACTCGTCTGTTCTCGTATCGGGACTTTAGGGCTTCCCACGCTAAGGCAAAGTTGTCATCAGTCAAGGGAAATTGGTTGACTATTTGAGCTGCCTTTCCTTGGGTTTTGTATCTGAGGTGATACAATTTTTGCGCTTGGGAGAGTTTCGGGTGGTTAATATAAACGGCTGTGAACATGTCACGAAATGAGGGCCATTTTTCATAACCACCATAAAATATTTCGGTATCGCAGGGAGGGATCTTTAGCGAAATACCGGAGTTGTCGGGTGGACCTGTTGTGACGGTAGGGGGAGCGGGGCCATTTGCTTGTTTAAGCAACTGAAGCTGGTCTTCGATCTGGGCTTTTGTGTCTTCGTATGCTATGAGACAGGACCTGTATATGCTATTAGCAGATGTTGGAAAATCTCCGGGCAGGTCCTGATCTGGGGTTTCGACAATCTTATCGAAGACGGTTTGGACTCTATTCCAAAATTTGTCTATGTTTGAGTTTTTTGCTTTGAGTGAGGACTCCGTGTTGTCTTGGAGCGACGTCGACCTAAACCGAGCACAATATTCCAAAAAATTGTCCGTTTCGGATGTAAATTTTTTGGGGGCAGACGAGATTTTAAATTTTTTAACTCCTTGAGTTTTGGAGCCACCTTTTTTGGTTTCATCGTCACTCATTTTTGAGCTTTGTTTTATGTCGCTTAGAGTTGAGAATTAATAAAATTTAACTAAGAGAGAAAAAACTTTTTTTTTTTTTGAATAGAGAGTATTTATTTGCTTTTAACTATGTGTGAGGGAGTTACCTTTATATTCACGTTAAATAGCAAGAGAGAATAATTTTCAAAACCAAAAAAAGTTTTTTAGTTAAATTTATTTGAGGGGTTTGAGTATGTGTAAAACCTAATAGAGAGAGGGGGACAAATTTCCGAAGTAAATAGGTTTTAATTAATTTGAAATTTGAGGGTATGACGAGACAAAGTTGACCACTGTGCCGCGGTGCACTGTATTTAATATGTATATATTTGTGATATTTTTGTGGACTGTATAAATGGGGATACAGAGTGAAATACTAAATTACTCGGGAAAATTTTTTAGCTTTACACAAGAGAGATATATTTTTCAAACGCTAGTGTACGCACTGAACCACTCTTGTACCACTGTATGAGATTTTGTTTCACCGCTTATGTCGCTTTCTTTCTTTTATATATCCGTATATATGTGTATACGCAAATGAGGAAACCGGGAAAATTTGCTTGCGTTTTTTTTTTATTAATTCAATGGGGAGAAATCAGAAGTTAGCAGAGGTTGTGCAATATATTTAATTAAGGACAAGAGATATTTTAATTTAAAATGAGGAAATTTTAAATTATTAAGAGATTTGTCGCATTAAAATATAAGGGGTGCTTTTAGCAAGTGTGCCCACTGTAGCTAACTACTGAGTTTTTCTTATTTTGCTTTGCACATATACCGTACTGAGTTTTGCAATATGGGGTTATTGCTATATGTATATATATATATATATATACGAAATGGTATGTGCAATTTTAGTGGGAACTTGAGAAAATTTGGCATGAGGATTATTGGCGGGAAATTCTAGTCCTCGAAAATGAAAATTGCCTTGATTTTTCTCTTTTATGTATATTTTTCCGTGTTTAGGGTGTATTCAAATGTCATTTAATACTCACGGTTTTTTGGCAAATGGGTATTTATTGTCGCTGGTTCCTTGGTGGCGTCGAAGGACCACTGTTAAAGGGATAGGCTTAGCAAATTTACCTTCCTTTTTTTGGTGTGTGTGGTTGTTGATACGGCGGTAGCGTTTTGATGGTGGCGATATGGCGGCGGTGTAGTTGTCTACGGTGGCGGCGGCAATATGCCCTTTGTGCCAATTCTGTAGCGCTTTCTGCGTAGCGGCGGTGACCTAATGTGGTCCTTGTTTCCTGTCCTTACTTGGACAGTAAATGTGACACGCTAAGTGTGATCAAAACCGCTGCAAATTAATATCACTGCCGAACGTGGAAACTATGTATTTCGACCCGAAACCGTGAACTTTCGAATTAATTAAAAAGACACTTGTAAATTCAAGAAAAACTATTTCTTGCAATTAAAGGGGTTTTATTCAATTTTTGCACGTCACACCGGGATGTTAAAAGAGTTTCGAATATAATAAAATATAAAAATAAATGTCAAAACAATAATATAAATGTATGTATGTACGTACATAGTCACATCTGTCAACCCATTGTTGGGGTTGCCAGAGAGGTGAAATACGCTCGCGCGTTAGCGTAAAATACAAACATTTCAAATTCTTAAATTTAATAAATATGTACGTAATATATGATATTACGTATTTGTACGTGCAAATAATTCAGAATGCGTACTTATACGTAAAAGGTACATATATAAATAAATTCAATATAAAATTCAGGTAAATTTATATTTAGGTTTCCTTAAGCCTAATTTCTATTAAATAGAAGGGGTGGCTGTTGGCGACTACGACAGTCGCTCAAACACTTAGAAAAGCACAAAAAAATTTTAAATTTGTTATGAATGAAAATTGTTATGAATTTTCAATACGGGTCTTTAGAATGAGCTAGGCGATGCAATATTGTCGAAATTTAAATATTATTTTAAAATATCTGGTTTTGCATCTAGGCGCCTCATATATAATATCCTTTATTTGGAAAAGAATTACTAAATCTAATGATATGTTTTAAATAAATATTTATATTATATGTTATGTTTGGTTATTATAATTAAAAATAAATATTGAAAATTAAACTTTTTTGGTAGATATATTATTCATGTGGCTGCTCCAGGTAACGTAAATCGAGAGGTAAATTTCAAGTTAAATGGCGGTTTTATAAATGGTAAAACCGCAGCTAAATTGATTGTCAAATGACTCGAAAATGTAGAGTGAAATGGCCGAAAATTTGACCGCCATTTGAGGTGCATTGTGACGTGTGTGAGCAGAACAGTGCTATGCTCACATCCTATAAGTGGGAGCGGAATGCACAATCACATAAATAGGTACGAAATGGGAAAAAATTGTAAAAAATCTACTCTCGCTAATGCAAACGTGACTAAAATTTAACAAGGGGCGTGACCGCACAATGATGGTAAAATGGCTAGTCAGATGACGTGGAGCGTTTTTGCAGGGTTGCTTCATCTGGCCATGACTTCGGGTTTTGGGCCCTTTCGCTCTGCTGCAAACCTCACAGTTCGCAATCCACTCAGTGACCGACTGACGGCAACCAACCCAATAGAATCTCTGCTTAATCTTCTCGAGCGTGTTCGTGAATCCCAGATGACCTCCACTTGGACCATTATGTAGCTCGTTGAGAACGTCAGGAAACCTTTTCCAGGTTAGAGGCATTGACCATCCAATGTAAGAGGCATTGACCATCTTCACTCTCTCATACTCGATGCAAGCAACCGGATATCAACTCTAAACTGTTCCACTGTGCCCAATATGACTTCGTAATGGGACTCTTTGCTGACATCTCCTCTCTATTTGGTCTTTCGTTTCGTTCGAGCCCTTTCGTAACACGTGACAGATCTGTATCTTCTAGCTGACACTTCTTTAGTTGTTCCTTTTCCCTTTCATCCGTACATGTTACAGTCATTAGCCGGCCATATATAATGCCTTCTTTAGCCTCGGCCTTTGAACAGTGCTTGCATTCCAAACTGCATGGTCTTCGTGACATTGCATCAGCATTCCCATGGGTACTACCTTTCTGATGCTCAATGGAAAAGTCATAGCTTTGTAGTCGCTCGATCTACCGTGCCAATTGTCCTTCTGGATTACGGAACTGCAGAAGCCATTTCAACGCTGCGTGATCTGTTCTGACGCGGAATCGCTGGCCGTAGAGGTACTTGTGAAAATGTTTAATGTCCAACAGCTCCATTCCAATCGAACGGCCGTAATAGGCAACTACCTTCTCATGTCCATCGACCAGTTGTGATAAAATGCATCCTATAGCATATCCGCTCGCATCTGTATCTAGAATAAACGTTGGTCCTGGAATCGGATATGCCAACATTGGGGCAGTGCACAAACGCTCTTTCAATGTTGGATTGCCACTTTTTGCCCCTTCTTCGATTCAAAAGCTTTATTTTTTCTTGTAAGCTCGTTGAGGCTATGTTCTACGCTGGCAAAGTTTGGTACAAACCGGCGGTAATATTTGCACAGCCCAAGAAAACTTCTTTATTCATGCAAGTTCTGTGGTCTTGGCCAATCCTTAACAGCTTTTATCTTTTCATTCGCAGTGCAGATGCCCTCTGTCGGTACCTTGGGACCCAAATAATTTACTTCCTTTTTAAACAGTGAACACATTTTGGGACTTAGTTTCAGACCAGCGCCAGCTATTCTCTGGAAAACTTCCTCTAAGTTTTTAAGATGCTCATCAAAGTTCTTACCCAGCACGATGATGTCGTCCAGGTACAGCAAGTATGTTTTCCAATGTAGTCCTTTCAATACCTGATCCATGAGTCTCTGAAAAGTAGCTGGTGCATTACAAAGTCCAAAAGGCATCACTGTAAACTGCCAAAGACCATCAACGACAATGAAGGCTGTTTTCTCCTTGTCTTCCTCCTTCACTTCCACTTGCCACTAACTTTTTTAACAACATTCGACAGCGGTAGCTTAGCTTAACCACAATCTTAAAAGTTCCGCTAAACCACAATTCGCTATTCACTATCTTTTGTCAACCCCAAAACTCGGCAAATTAAACCCAGCTCTTGTCACTGTCGACTTTGACAATTGTCAATTATCGTGGCCGTTGTTGATGTGGTTAAGCTGACGTGAAAATTGTTAAAATTTATTTAATGACTTAAATATGCGTGTGGCGCATTATGGACCATATTTTTCTTAAAATTAATCAATGCTTAACAAGTGCTTTTAAAACGAAGTTAATGACTTACTCAATTGACAATGCAACCAATAATCGAATATCGATTTTAAGATACGATAAAAGTTAGCGAGTCGCGCTAAAGGTTGCCCGAGGTGAAGAAATAAGAAAGACTGGGAAGATAGATGGTTTTTCCAGAAACTAGTTCGTCTACTGAAGGGCTACGTCCCGTTGCTTTTATCCGGCCTGATTACATGCACGACGCACTATGGCGCCTCTGCCCGAAAAGCCTGGCAAAAATTAAAAATTTCTTGAAAGCGTTCGATAAACATAATACATGTATTCAATGATATTTTAGAAGGTAGAGACGATCAAAGTAGATTAATTTTTAACACTTAGAAAAATTTGTGGTTTTTGTTCTTTTTTGTTGTATTAAAAATTGTTTTGTCTCTAAATAAAACGGCCTGCTTTCTTGTATTATAACGAAAGGATATTTAATTCTAGGTTGAAGCAAAGCATAAAATTTGTTTTTTTTATAAAAGTTGTGAGAACTACCTGTTTTTCGAAAAGCCTATTTTTAGAACCTTTTTCGAACTTTGATGGAAAATAAAAAAGGACAAAAAAGGTCTCTGTGAAATTTACAATAGGTATTTGCTAAATATTCGGTTACCTGAATTCATAAGGTCTACCTACGCCCAGTAGCGATTTCACTTTTTACATCAAATAAAGTGAACCAACCTTACGTATAAATACGCGTCTGAGCAGGTATAGGTAAGAAGGAGGAGAATTTAGTACGTTCACTTTTGTTGTTGGAATTTGTTAATAAAATCAAATTCTTCGGTTACAAGCTGCATAATATACCTGGAACTCATTTCCATAATTTGAGTGTATAAAGCAATGTTTAATACAACTCCCAAAATCAGTCATTTTTTGGAGTCTATAGATTAAAGTATTCTGTTTATTTAAATAAACATAAATATAGCTCACATATTTTTTTAGTAAGATATACTCGATGGCAAGATTTGTTATGTCTCTAGAAAACTCCAAATTATTTGAGGTGTTCAAGGAGTTCGTTGAGGCTATTATGACAGAATTACCAAATGAAGCAAGCGTTCTACTACAAGATTTATAAGAAATGCCTAGCATATTAACCAATTGAACTAGAGGAAGACCAACAAAACCCATAGAAGAATGTTCGACCTACATAAGGAAAAGGAAGCTGTCGGATTATTCTACAACTATCGCCACGACTCATCTTTCAGAAGCATTGGCTATTAAATATAAAAAGGACAAAGAAAACACCAGGTCTCATATCATAGGAACAGTTGCGTTAGCAAGTCCAGTGCGACTGAGAAGGATCAAAAACAGCATTCCCACACCCCCAAATGTGCTACCTAGGAGATACACTCCTGAAGAGTCTTTGGCGCTGTTTATAGATCTCGGGTTATCGAAGGATAAATATAATATATAGCGTGAGTCATTATTGCAACATAATGCCGACCTTTTCCCTGGATACAAACAAATCACTCAAGCCAAGAAAGAAGCAGTTCCTCCAAGAACCAAAATAACCGAAGTATCAGCTGAAGTTGAGCTCCAAAACTTAATGGATAATACGTCTATGCGACTCTTGACAAGTTTTTCTGAAGAAGAGTTGAAATCACTGCCAAAAAGCCTAAAATTGATAAATAAATGGGCTGTGATGGATCATCAGGACAAGGAATAAATGTAGACGATGGAACAGCTACAGATGGTAATATGTTTATGGCTTCTATTGTTCCCCTCTGTTTAAAAGATGAAGCTTCAGAACATTGGAAAGGTCCACGGAGGTCATTAGTTAAACTGTGCCGGCCTATATTATTTAAATGTGAGAAGGAGTCTTCGGAACTCATAAAAGCTACAGTGAGTGATATAAAAAATCAAATCGCAAAATTAGAACCAACATTAATTGAAATCCAAGACGGAAATGTTGTTATCATAAAGCATGATTTTCTTCTAACAATGGTCGATGGAAACGTTTTAAACTTACTAACAAACACATCATCTACATTGAAATGTTCAGTCTGTAAGAAGAGTCAAAAAGGCTTTGAAAATCTTGATTATTCAATTATTGGCGAACAATTATAAGTATGGAATATCTCCTTTTCATGCGAGGATAAGGTGCATGGAATTCGTTTTGAAAGTGGCTTATACACTACCACAACAAGGAGAAGTTTTCGACGATAATGCAACATCTAAAGAAAAACAAAACATTAGAAAAAAATAAATTCAAGATGCATTCTATAAAGAGCTTGGCCTGAGAGTTGACTGCCCAAAGTATGGATACGTCAACACAAATGATGGAAACTCCTCAAAAAGATTTTTTGAACACGATTGGGAGTAATTTTAAATATTTTAAATTGCCATGAAAAGGTTGATGGACCTAAATTTGGAGAATTTGCATCGAAAACTGCAGAGCTGCTGCTTCAAAAGTATCCTGAGAAAAAGCCCACACCAACGGTACATAAAATTTTGGCCCATGGAAAAATTGTCGGCAGAAGCTCAAGAATTTAAAAACAAGAACAAGATATAGAAGTACTAACGCTTTCAAAATCTCACGAGTTAGACAAAACGAAGACCTTTTCAACATGTTGGCCATCTCTTCTGATCCAGTCATATCATCCATAAGGCATGTAAGATCACAAAAAGATCTTACAGGCACCGGAAGCTCAGAAATGGTTTCCTTGTTAGATATATTTTCAACTGGCGAAGACTACGTTAAGATTAAATAAATGATCCACCTTTTTCTATCACAACAAAACAATTATTTAGTACTTAGTTTTGCTATTTTATTGAAAACAAAAAGAAATCAATAAATATTAATTTATTACTTATTATAAATAATACAGTTATTTCATTTAGTAATTATAATCATATAATTTTAGTTTTTAAATCTTTTTAAAAATTTATAAAATTTTAAGATGAGTATTGAAGCACCATTTATGTATATTTATTTCAAAGCTTAGGCTTTGGCTATCAGAAGAGTAATAAATTTTTACAGAAATCAATAAAGTTGGTAAATCGGTTATTAAGATAAAACTGTTTATCATAAGTGGGCAGTGCTCAAAAATTTATTAGTTGTTCATCTTTGGCTCAAATGCAATAATATTGAACAACTTTTAATAATTTTTCTTAGTTAAGTATTAAAAAAATATTTGGTTTTGAATTTTTCAAAAATATGTAAGTAAATTTATACAATGAATTTTCAAGCAATGGTTATATACTTATCCTCTAGCGTTCACATTTCACTTTTATAAGAGTATAATATCTTAAAAGAAGTAATGCGTCCTATCAAGTTTGGTGGAGATTGATAACCTTGCTACTAAGACACAACTTTTAATCATAAGTGGGTAGAGCCACACTCCTTAAAAAAAATCATAAGTTTATCTGATTTCATGTACAAATACATCCTCATAAAAAAATTTCAAAGTTTGTCCTTCAGTTTTTAACAATTTTTTTTTTGTATTTTTCTACAATTTTTCAATTTTGACGAATTATTGTGAACCATCCTGTTACTCTGGCCCTCTGTATTTTAAACTTTCCAAAGCTAAATAACTAGGTCCATTATAAATCTTTAAAATATCTTCATTAGTTCAAAAGTTATGATTTTTGCAAAGAAAAAACTCAAAAGGCGCCATAGTGCGGCGGTGGCTACAAAGCGACATCTGTCAAACTGTTTCTGCACATCATCTTGTGGCTCTCTGCTTTTCGCGTCCAAGGACGTCCCGCGGTTCAATCTGAAGCGTGCCTCCGCCATATTCTAGCAGCGACGCTACCCAGCAGGTCACCTCAACTCTCCGCTGTTGCTCGCACCAAACGGCGCCTCCACTTAACGCGGCCGTTGCAACTCATCACTGCAATCTACGTAGCATGGACGGTAGCAATGCCGAGCACCAGCTTTTACACCCGTCCATCCCCTCCTTTTCCGACACACGCAGTCGCGTACGTCATAAACTCCTAGTCTCCCACACTGTGTGTTCCGTATGCCAACTTAGAATATTTACGATCACGATATCGGTCCAATGCAGTTCATGCCTTGGCCGATGGCACCTTCATTTGTTCTCTGGGCTCAGAAACGGCAACCTTCTGACCGGTACATTCGTTGAACCGTGCTGCCAAAACACAAGTACCCACTCATCGACACCAGTTATACCGGCAGCAATCGGACAGCACACTCGACAAATACTATATCCTTCAAGGCGCCTGAACCCATCTCTGACTCCCAGAGTGACGACTTTCCCCACGATGCACTTCAGAATTCGGAAACTTAATTGTAACGGGTTAACCGCAAAGATCGCAGAGATAGTTGACTACATGAATAAAAATAATATCGGTATGGCCGTAATTCAAGAAACAAAGCAAACTGCCAGATCGGACTTCCGAACTTGCGATGGCTACAACATTCATAGGCAAGATCGCACAAGAGGCAATGGTGGTGGTCTTGCCTTTATCACCCTTCACACCGTGCAATGTAGTCTATTTCAACCTAACATCAGCCCCAGGGTTCCCCAGCGAGTTAGGAGGCTTAGAATATACCCTCGGCAGGTATGTCTGTCGTAAGAGGCGACTAAAATACCAAATTGATTCCAGGCGTTGTGTAGCGCAACAACAACATAAGTCGCAGGGATAAAACATTAGAGATTTAAGTCATAAAAATTCGGTCAGACGATGTTGAACTAGAAATAATTAACATCTATATTTAATTTAATTTATAAATATATTTTAAAGTGGCTTGAGGTCCGTGGATTTTAAATTAAAACGCTGGAGAAACGGCAGGGAGAAAAGCACGAACAACTAAGAAAAAAAAAACGAAATCAATAATTGCTCAACAATAACAAGTAAGAAGAATGGTTCATAAATAAAACTGAAATCGAGTTTCCGAAAGATATTAAAATGCTCTTAGCGAAGCGAAAGGTTCCAAGTCCCAAGTTCGCGCTACCAATCGAAAATAGAAAAATTTCACTTTTCAAATATATCAAGCGGCGAAGTGAGACTGCGATCCTTCCACATTATGCATTACGAAACCCTTAGAAGTAATTTATTACATTCACTTAGACTGTATGCTGACTTGTAATGAAGAAATTTCTATGCATTCTTCGTAATAGAGATTTTAAAACTTCGTGAAAGTTCGTGCGAAATACATACTTATATACATACATATATTCTTAGTTTTACACATAAACATGTTTTCCTTATATCGTTTTGTGGCACGCGTGAGTCGATTATTCGTGTGAAGATTGTGCGCCGTTCATTGTAGTGAAAAAATTGAAAAATAGATAATAAAAAACAAATTTAAATTATTTAAGTAAGTTTTTCAGTTAAATTACTTAGAGTTATTATAATAATGGGTTTCTTCTTATTTAGTGTGTGCATATTGTGGAGTTCCAGCACGCATAACTGTAAGTTCTGTGAACTACTGAAATATTGTGATTTTATGTAAATATATACATATATTCCTAACATATATTTGCGTGTAAAACTTGTGCGTTAAATGTTTTTTATAAAAGTTGCAGTATCAGCTTATATTTAAAAACATTTTCGTAATTTGTTTACTTAGTAATATTACTACTATTCCAATACAAAAAGGAAAATTAATATGAGTAGCAAAAAGGGGTTAAGCAAGCGAAATCTGCGAAACATCTTTAAAATCTTGAGTTATGTTGAACAATATCACACATATGAAAAATTTCCTAAGTATGTATCATAGGAAAGGAAGAAACTTTTCTTCACTTTAAAACAGTTTTTTACCGTAACTCAAGATTTTGGGTGTGTTTGCAAAATTTCCTACCCCTATTGATGTTCTACTCGACGAGACCTGCAAGAAAAACATCATTTCCCAGTCATATGTGGGGTATTCACGTGAGCCTAGTTATCAGCTTATATGCTTATGTGGTATATTTTTTACATTATTTCCAAAAACAAAATATACTAGAGGTAAATCATTTTTTAAACAGATAAATTGATAAGCTGCTGGCGTGAATACCAATACACTTTTGTGTTGCGTGTAGCACTGTGTTATTTATTATATTTATATATATATTCAAAACAAGTCCTAATTTTTATTTAATTTGCAGATGCTTTAAAAGTTGATGGCACCAGTGAGTGCTTATATAAACAAAGCATACGACAAACATTCAAAACAGACACGGAAATTTCTAAGCAAAAATGACAATATTCGTATCTTGACATCTGAGAGGGCAACAAATCAGTAGCAATGAGCATATGTGACTATAATAATAAAATGGAAGACATACTAAGCGACTTGACCATGTATAGAATTCAAAGGGGAATAAAATAAATAAAACTTGCATTTTAATTTATAATCCACGGACCTCAAGCCAGCTTAAACATATTTACAAAGTAAAAGGTCGCCAAATAACCACTTATAATTTGATTTATTTTATTTATGATTACGGCTGTTTAGGCCTAAAACTTAAACTACTAAATATAGTTCATTATTACAATCACTAAGTTCTATTGAATATGTTGTCAAAATGCCATGTGATTCCGATCAGCATATTTACTAGCGTGATAAACGGACGACTCTGGGAGCCACACTTTTAAGGGAGGTTGGAAAGGACGGGTTTCCAATCCTCCAGTGCTCCCAGCATCAGGCAACAAAATGTGGAATATCAACACAGTTAAACATGTATTTAAAAAAAAAACATAATAAATGTAAGACGCGATAACCTCCGAAGAGATCTAAGGCCGAGCTTCTCTTCCAATTTGCGTCGTGCTCCTTTTGCTTTTCCCACAAATTGGCCGGACGGGACCTACATGTTTTATTCCGACTCCGAACGACATCTACAAGGCAGATGAGTTTTCACTGAGAGCTTTTCATGGCAGAAATACACCCGGAGCGCTTGCCAAATACTGCCGAGGGGCGACCCCGTTAGAAAAATTTTCTTCTAATTGAAAAACCTTATTTCTAAAATTTTGATGTTGCTTTACCCGGGGTGTGAACCCAGGGCATACGGTGTGGTAGGCGGAGCACGCTACCATCACACCACGGTGGCCGCCATGTATTTGGATGTTGGAAATAACGTGTATCGAATCACCCCTCAACTTTGTTTAGTAATGAAGCTGTCGGAATGCATGAAGATTCCGAACAGCACACATATAATGGGAGGTTGATAAGGACGTGTTTCCAATCCTCCATGTTCCAACTTTTGTTTGGCCTTGGCTCTTCCGACGAGGTAAATGAAAAATCAAAAAGTGGTATTAGTTTTCACGTTATAATATTATTTATTTAATTAATTAAATATGTAAAATTGTATAATTAATTAAAATATGATATTGTAATGTGTTAGTTATATATGTGTGTATGTATATGGGTATCTATATATTAATACGCTAACAAAATTTCCATACAATCAATTGACAGGCTGTTTCGCATACTTAGCATACGTAAAATCATATAAAAGTTATATGAATCTATTCGTATTGATCAGCCGCAGTGCATAGGCCTATTTTTGTTAACAAATATTACTCTATTTGTTTATAATTAATAGAAGAAGTTTTTTGTAAATTCGAAAAATTCATACAAATATCGTAAGCCATTTTCGTGCACAAGCGCGCCATCTTTAGGAACAATTATCTAAATGTTCTAATGCGAATTTCAAAGACCTAAACTTTATGCAAAAGCGCGCCGTCTTTGGGAACAATTATCTAAGCTTTCTAATGTGAATTTCAAATTTTATGTATACTCGCTACATTCGAAAGCACAAATGTTTCACCTACATACAAATATGGTTCCCCATTGTTGCCGCTTACCTATAATAGTCTCTACCAAAATCCTGAATAATTGTTCCAAAATAATTTGTAGCGTACCAAAAAATCTTAAATAGAATTAATTTTTGACCGGCCCATTTTTTGTGGCAAATTTCACTTAAACGTAAATACATAAGTCTTTATTTTACAGATTCTTTGTTTTTTATTTTAGTTGTTTTCAAAAAAACATGAAATCACAAATAATGAGTTAACTTTTGTTGAAACTAACTAATTTATTTATAACAATTAATGGCAAATTTGCCCGAAAATGTTTTTGCAGTTGTAGATTTAATCCTTATTTTAGATAAAGTACGTCGTATACTGAACAAAAAAAAAAAGTTACAAAAATATAAAATAAATTTTTTATATTGCCTTTTATGCAAATTTATTTTAGTTCTTATTTTATTTTATTATGTATTCTCTTATTTCAAATTGGTTTATTATTATTTAACTGCAACTGGACTGAATCGGAAAATTTCACGTTGTATATTAAACGAAAGAAAAAAACGTCCCAAAAACGTCTTTGATTTTAGGTGAAAACGGCAACCGGCATCATAGCGTGCATAGTCAGTATATTACCCGCTATCTATATATTAATACGCTAACAAAATTTCCATACAATCAATTGACAGGCTGTTTCGCATACTTAGCATACGTAAAATAATATAAAAGTTATATGAATCGATTCGTATTGATCAGCCGGAGTGCATAGGCCTATTTTTGTTAACAAATATTACTCTATTTGTTTATAATTAACATAAGAAGTTTTTTGTAAATTCGAACAATTCATACAAATATCGTAAGTCATTTTCGTGCACAAGCGCGCCATCTTTATGAACAATTATCTAAATGTTCTAATGCGAATTTCAAAGACCTAAACCTTTATGCACAAGCGCGCCGTCTTTGGGAACAATTATCTAAGCTTTCTAATGTGAATTTCAAATTTTATGTATACTCGCTACATTCGAAAGCACAAATGTTTCACCTACAAACAAATATGGTTTCCTATTGTTGCCGCTTACCTATAATAGTCTCTACCAAAATCCTGAAAAATTGTTCCAAAATAATTTGTAGCGTACCAAAAAACCTTAAATAGAATTAATTTTTGACCGGCCCATTTTTTGTGGCAAATTTCACTTAAACGGTAATACATAAGTCTTTATTTAACAGATTCTTTGTTTTTTATTTTAGTTGTTTTCAAAAAAACATGAAATCACAAATAATGAGTTAACTTTTGTTGAAGCTAACTAATTTATTTATAACAATTAATGGCAAATTTGCCCGAAAATGTTTTTGCAGTTGCAGATTTAATCCTTATTTTAGATAAAGTACGTCGTATACTGAACAAAAAAAAAGTTACAAAAATATACCCTTACATTTTTTATATTGCCTTTTATGCTAATTACGGAACAAAAAACGTTCCAAAAACGTGTTTGATTTTAGGGCAAAGCGGCAACCGGCATCATAGCGGCCGTCTTGCATAGGCAGTATATTACCTACTATCTATATATTAATTCGCTAACAAAATTTCCATACAAACATTTGACAGGCGGTTTTGCATAGTTAGCATACGTAAAATCATATAAAAGTGATATGAATCGATTCGTATAGATCAGCCGCAGTGCATAGGCCTATTTTTGTTAACAAATATTACTCTATTTGTTTATAATTAATAGAAAAAGTTTTTTGTCAATCCAACAATCTCTCCAAATATGGATATTTACTTTCTTGCACAAAAGAGCGCCATCTTTCGACAAATTATGTAAGTGCTCTAAGACACAAACCTACAAAAGCGTACGCGCTACACGGTGAAAGATTATAACATGGTTTCCCATTGTTGCCACTTACCTATAAAAGCCTATACCAAAATCCTAAAAAATTGTTCCAAAATAATTTGTAGCGTACCAAAAAATCTTAAATAGAATTAATTTTTGACCGGCCCATTTTTTGTGGCAAATTTAACTTACACGTAAATACATAAGTCTTTATTTAACAGATTCTTTGTTTTTATTTTAGTTGTTTTCAAAAAAACATGAAATCGCAAATAATGAGTTAACTTTAGTTGAAACTAACTAATTTATTTATAACAATTAATAGCAAATTTGCTCGAAAATGTTTTTGCATTTGCAGATTTAATCCTCATTTTAGATAAAGTACGTCTTATACTGAACGAAAAAAAAGTTACAAAAATATAACATAAATTTTTTATATTGCCTTTTATGCTAATTTATTTTAGTTCTTATTTTATTTTATTATATATTCTCTTATTTCAAATTGGTTTATTATTATTTAACTGCAACTTTAGTCGGAAAATTTCACTTCACGTTGTATATTAAACGAAACAAAAAAACGTCCCAAAAACGTCTTTGATTTTAGGTGAAAACGGCAACCGGCATCATAGCGTGCATAATCAGTATATTACCCACTATCTATATATTAATACGCTAACAAAATTTCCATACAATCAATTGACAGGCTGTTTCGCATACTTAGCATACGTAAAATAATATAAAAGTTATATGAATCGATTCGTATTGATCAGCCGCAGTGCACAGGCCTATTTTTGTTAACAAATATTACTCTATTTGTTTATAATTAATATAAGAAGTTTTTTGTAAATTCGAACAATTCATACAAATATCGTAAGTAATTTTCGTGCACAAGCGCGCCATCTTTATGAACAATTATCTAAATGTTCTAATGCGAATTTCAAAGACCTAAACCTTTATGCACAAGCGCGCCGTCTTTGGGAACAATTATCTAAGCTTTCTAATGTGAATTTCAAATTTTATGTATACTCGCTACATTCGAAAGCACAAATGTTTCACCTACATACAAATATGGTTCCCCATTGTTGCCGCTTACCTATAATAGTCTCTTCCAAAATCCTGAAAAATTGTTCCAAAATAATTTGTAGCGTACCAAAAAATCTTAAATAGAATAAATTTTTGACCGGCCCATTTTTTGTGGCAAATTGCACTTAAACGTAAATACATGTCTTTATTTAACAGATTCTTTGTTTTTTATTTTAGTTGTTTTCAAAAAAACATGAAATCACAAATAATGAGTTAACTTTTGTTGAAAATAACTAATTTATTTATAACAATTAATGGCAAATTTTCCCGAAAATGTTTTTGGAGCTGCAGATTTAATCCTTATTTTAGATAAAGTACGTCGTATATTGAACAAAAAAAAAGTTACAAAAATATAACCTTACATTTTTATACTCAGTTGAGCAGAGCTCACCGAGTATATTAAGTTTGATTGGATAACGGTTGGTTGCACATATATAAAGGAATCGAGATAGATATAGACTTCCATATATCAAAATAATCAGGATCGAAAAAAAATTTGATTGAGCCATATCCGTCCGTCCGTCCGTCCGTTAACACGATAACTTGAGTAAATTTTGAGGTATCTTGATGAAATTTGGTATGTAGGTTCCTGAGCACTCATCTCATATCGCTATTTAAAATGAACGATATCGGACTATAACCACGCCCAATTTTTCGATATCGAAAATTTCGAAAAACGGAAAAAGTGCGATAATTCATTACAAAAGACCGATACAGCGACGAAACTTGGTAGATGAGTTGAACTTATGACGCAGAATAGAAAATTAGTAAAATTTTGGACAATGGGCGTGGCACCGCCCACTTTTAAAAGAAGGTAATTTAAAAGGTTTGCAAGCTGTAATTTGGCAGTCGTTGAAGATATCATTATGAAATTTGGCAGGAACGTTACTCCTATTACTATATGTACGGTTAATAAAAATTAGCAAAATCGGAGAAGGACCACGCCCACTTTAAAAAAAATTTTTTTTTAAGTAAATTATGTAAACATTCAACTCCTGTAATGATATGGTGCAACAAAATACAAAAATAAAAGAAAATTTCAAAATGGGCGTGGCTCCGCCCTTTTTCATTTAATTTGTCTAGGATACTTTTAACGCCATAAGTCGAACAAAAATTAACCAATCCTTTTGAAATTTGGTAGGGGCATAGATTTTATGACGTTAACTGTTTTCTGTGAAAATGGGCGAAATCGGTTGATGCCACGCCCAGTTTTTATACACAGTCGTCCATCTGTCCTTCCGCATGGCCGTTAACACGATAACTTGAGCAAAAATCGACATATCTTTAAAGAACTTAGTTCACGTCCTTACTTGAATTCACTTTATCTTGGTATGAAAAATGAACGAAATCCGACTATGACCACGCCCACTTTTTCGATATCGAAAATTACGAAAAATGAAAAAAATGCCATAATTCTATACCAAATACGAAAAAAGGGATGAAACATGGTAAGGTAATTGGATTGTTTTATTGACGCGAAATATAACTTTAGAAAAAACTTTATAAAATGGTTGTGACACCTACCATATTAAGTAGAAGAAAATGAAAAAGTTCTGCAGGGCGAAATAAAAAACACTTAAAATCTTGGCAGGTATTACATATATAAATAAATTAGCGGTATCCAGCAGATGATGTTCTGGGTCACCCTGGTCCACATTTTGGTCGATATCTGGAAAACGCCTTCACATATACAACTACCACCACTCCCTTTTAAAACTCTCATTAATACCTTTAATTTGATACCCATATCGTACAAACTCATTCTAGAGTCACCCCTGGTCCACCTTTATGGCGATATCTCGAAAAGGCGTCCACCTATAGAACTAAGGCCCACTCCCTTTTAAAAATACGCATTAACACCTTTCATTTGATACCCATATCGTGCAAACAAAGTCTAGAGTCACCCCTGGTCCACCTTTATTGCGATACCTCGAAAAGGCGTCCACCTATAGAACTAAGGCCCACTCCCTTTTAAAATACTCATTAACTCCTTTCGTTTGATACCCATATTGCACAAACGAATTCTAGAGTTACCCCTGGCCCACCTTTATGGCGATATCCCGAAACGGCGTCCACCTATGGAACTAAGGATTACTGCCTTTTAAAATACTCATTAACATCTTTAATTTGATACCCATATCGTACAAACTCATTCTAGAGTCACCCCTGGTCCACCTTTATGGCGATATCTCGAAAAGGCGTCCACCTATAGAACTAAGGCCCACTCCCTTATAAAAATACGCATTAACACCTTTCATTTGATACCCATATCGTGCAAACAAAGTCTAGAGTCACCCCTGGTCCACCTTTATTGCGATACCTCGAAAAGGCGTCCACCTATAGAACTAAGGCCCACTCCCTTTTAAAATACTCATTAACTCCTTTCGTTTGATACCCATATTGCACAAACGAATTCTAGAGTTACCCCTGGCCCACCTTTATGGCGATATCCCGAAACGGCGTCCACCTATGGAACTAAGGATTACTCCCTTTTAAAATGCTCATTAACACCTTTCTTTTGATACCCATATTTTACAAACAAATTCTAGGGTCCCCCTGGTCCACCTTTATGGCGATATCTCGAAACGGCGTCCACCTATGGAACTAAGGATTACTCCCTTTTAAAATACTCATTAACACCTTTAATTTGATACCCATATCGTACAAACGCATTCTAGAGTCACCCTTTATGGCGATATCTCGGAAAGGCGACCACCTATACAACAACCACCACTCCCTTTTAAAACCCTCATTAATACCTTTAATTTGATACCCATATCGTACAAACACATTCTAGAGTCACCCCTGGTCCACCTTTATGGAGATATTTCGAAACGGCATCCACCTATAGAACTAAGGCCCACTCCATTTTAAAATACTCATTAACACCATTCGTTTGATGCCCATATTGTACAAACAAATTCTAGGGTCGCCCCTGGTCCACCTTTGTGGCGATATCTCGAAACGGCGTCAACCTATGGAACTAAGGATTACTCCCTTTTAAAATACTCATTAACACCTTTCATTTGATACCCATATCGTACAAACGCATTCTAGAGTCACCCCTGGTCCACCTTTATGGCGATATCTCTAAAAGGCGACCACCCATACAACAACCACCACTCCCTTTTAAAACCCTCATTAATACCTTTAATTTGATACCCATATCGTACAAACGCATTCTAGAGTCAACCCTGATCCACCTTTATGGCTATATCCCTAAATGGCGTCCACCTATAGAACTATGGCCCACTCCCTCATAAAATACTCTTTAATGCCTTTCATTTGATACACATGTCATACAAGCACATTCCAGGGTTTCCCTCTGTTCATTTTCCTACATGGTTATTTTCCCTTATGCTGTCACCATAGCTCTCAACTGAGTATGTAATGTTCGGTTACACCCGAACTTAACCTTCCTTACTTGTTATATTGCCTTTTATGCTAATTACGGAACAAAAAAACGTTCCAAAAACGTGTTTGATTTTAGGTCAAAGCGGCAACCGGCATCATAGCGGCCGTCTTGCATAGGCAGTATATTACCCACTATCTATATATTAATTCGCTAACAAAATTTCCATCAAACAATTGACAGGCGGTTTTGCATAGTTAGCATACGTAAAATCATATAAAAGTGATATGAATCGATTCGTATTGATCAGCCGCAGTGCATAGGCCTATTTTTGTTAACAAATATTACTCTATTTTTTTATAATTAATAGAAAAAGTTTTTTGTCAATCCAACAATCTCTCCAAATATGGATATTTACTTTCTTTCAAAAAAGCGCGCCATCTTTGGACAAATTATGTAATTGCTCTAAGACACAAACCTACATAAGCGTACGCGCTACACGGTGAAAGATTAAAACATTGTTTCCCATTGTTGCCACTTACCTATAATTGCCTCTACCAAAATCCTAAAAAATTGTTCCAAAATAATTTGTAGGATACCAACAAATCTTAAATAGAATTAATTTTTGACCGGCCCATTTTTTGTGGCAAATTTCACTTACACGTAAATACATAAGTCTTTATTTTACAGATTCTTTGTTTTTTATTTTAGTTGTTTTCAAAAAAACATGAAATCACAAATAATGAGTTAACTTTTGTTGAAACTAACTAATTTATTTATAACAATTAATGGCAAATTTGCCCGAAAATGTTTTTGCAGTTGCAGATTTAATCCTTATTTTAGATAAAGTACGTCGTATACTAAACAAAAAAAAAAGTTACAAAAATATACCCTTACATTTTTTATATTGCTTTTATGCTAATTACGGAACAAAAAAACGTTCCAAAAACGTGTTTGATTTTAGGTCAAAGCGGCAACCGGCATTATAGCGGCCGTCTTGCATAGGCAGTATATTACCCACTATATATATATAATAATACGCTAACAAAATTTCCATACAATCAATTGACAGGCTGTTTCGCATACTTAGCATACGTAAAATCATATAAAAGTTATATGAATCGATTCGTATTGATCAGCCGCAGTGCATAGGCCTATTTTTGTTAACAAATATTACTCTATTTGTTTATAATTAATATAAGAAGTTTTTTGTAAATTCGAACAATTCATACAAATATCGTAAGTCATTTTCGTGCACAAGCGCGCCATCTTTATGAACAATTATCTAAATGTTCTAATGCGAATTTCAAAGACCTAAACCTTTATGTACAAGCGCGCCGTCTTTGGGAACAATTATCTAAGCTTTCTAATGTGAATTTCAAATTTTATATATACTCGCTACATTCGAAAGCACAAATGTTTCACCTACATACAAATATGGTTCCCCTTTGTTGCCGCTTACCTATAATAGTCTCTACCAAAATCCTGAATAATTGTTCCAAAATAATTTGTAGCGTACCAAAAAATCTTAAATAGAATTAATTTTTGACCGGCCCATTTTTTGTGGCAAATTTCACTTAAACGTAAATACATAAGTCTTTATTTTACAGATTCTTTGTTTTTTATTTTAGTTGTTTTCAAAAAAACATGAAATCACAAATAATGAGTTAACTTTTGTTGAAACTAACTAATTTATTTATAACAATTAATGGCAAATTTGCCCGAAAATGTTTTTGCAGTTGTAGATTTAATCCTTATTTTAGATAAAGTACGTCGTATACTGAACAAAAAAAAAAGTTACAAAAATATAAAATAAATTTTTTATATTGCCTTTTATGCAAATTTATTTTAGTTCTTATTTTATTTTATTATGTATTCTCTTATTTCAAATTGGTTTATTATTATTTAACTGCAACTGGACTGAATCGGAAAATTTCACGTTGTATATTAAACGAAAGAAAAAAACGTCCCAAGAACGTCTTTGATTTTAGGTGAAAACGGCAACCGGCATCATAGCGTGCATAGTCAGTATATTACCCACTATCTATATATTAATACGCTAACAAAATTTCCATACAATCAATTGACAGGCTGTTTCGCATACTTAGCATACGTAAAATAATATAAAAGTTATATGAATCGATTCGTATTGATCAGCCGCAGTGCACAGGCCTATTTTTGTTAACAAATATAACTCTATTTGTTTATAATTAATATAAGAAGTTTTTTGTAAATTCGAACAATTCATACAAATATCGTAAGTCATTTTCGTGCACAAGCGCGCCATCTTTATGAACAATTACCTAAGTTTTCTAATGCGAATTTCAAAGACCTAAACCTTTGTGCACAAGCGCGCCGCCTTTGGGAACAATTGTCTAAGGGTTTAATGTGAATTTCAAATTTTGTGTATCCGCGCTAAATTCGAAGCACAAATGTTTCACGTGCATACAAATATGGTCTCCCATTGTTGCCACTTACCTATAATAGCCTCTACCAAAATCCTAAAAAATTGTTCCAAATAATTTATAGCGTACCAAAAATCTTAAATAGAATTAATTTTTGAGCGGCCCATTTTTTGTGGCAAATTTTACCTACACGTAAATACATAAGTCTTTATTTAACAGATTCTTTGTTTTTTATTTTAGTTGTTTTCAAAAAAACATGAAATCACAAATAATGAATTAACTTTTGTTGAAACTAACTAATTTATTTATAAAAATTAATGGCAAATTTGCTCGAAAATGTTGTTGCATTTGCAGATTTAATCCTCATTTTAGATAAAGTACGTCTTATACTGAACAAAAGAGAAAAAGTTACAAAAATATAACATTCGATTTTTTATATTGCCTTTTATGCTAATTACGAAACAAAAAAAACGTCCCAAAAACTTTTTTGATTTTAGGTCAGAGCGGCAACCGGCATCATAGCGGCCGTCTTGCATAGGCAGTATATTACCCACTATCTATATATTAATACGCTAACAAAATTTCCATACAATCAATTGAGAGGCTGTTTCGCATACTTAGCATACGTAGAATCATATAAAAGTTATATGAATCGATTCGTATTGATCAGCCGCAGTGCATAGGCCTATTTTTGTTAACAAATATTACTCTATTTGTTTATAATTAATAGAAAAAGTTTTTTGTAAATTCGAACAATTCATACAGATATCGTAATTCATTATCGTGCACAAGCGTGCCATCTTTGGGAACAATTGTCTAAGTTTTCTAATGCGAATTTCAAAGACCTAAACCTTTGTGCACAAGCGCGCCGCCTTTGGGAACAATTGTCTAAGTGTTTAATGTGAATTTCAAATTTTGTGCATCCGCGCTAAATTCGAAGCACAAATGTTTCACGTGCATACAAATATGGTCTCCCATTGTTGCCACTTACCTATAATAGCCTCTAACAAAATCCTAAAAAATTGTTCCAAATAATTTATAGCGTACCAAAAATCTTAAATAGAATTAATTTTTGAGTGGCCCATTTTTTGTGGCAAATTTTACCTACACGTAAATACATAAGTCTTTATTTAACAGATTCTTTGTTTTTTATTTTAGTTGTTTTCAAAAAAACATGAAATCACAAATAATGAGTTAACTTTTGTTGAAACTAACTAATTTATTTATAACAATTAATGGCAAATTTGCTCGAAAATGTTGTTGCATTTGCAGATTTAATCCTCATTTTAGATAAAGTACGTCTTATACTGAACAAAAGAGAAAAAGTTACAAAAATATAACATTAGATTTTTTATATTGCCTTTTATGCTAATTACGAAACAAAAAAACGTCCCAAACACTTTTTTGATTTTAGGTCAGAGCGGCAACCGGCATCATAGCGGCCGTCTTGCATAGGCAGTATATTACCCACTATCTATATATTAATACGCTAACAAAATTTCCATACAATCAATTGAGAGGCTGTTTCGCATACTTAGCATACGTAAAATCATATAAAAGTTATATAAATCGATTCGTATTGATCAGCCGCAGTGCATAGGCCTATTTTTGTTAACAAATATTACTCTATTTGTTTATAATTAATAGAAAAAGTTTTTTGTAAATTCGAACAATTCATACAGATATCGTAATTCATTATCGTGCACAAGCGCGCCATCTTTGGGAACAATTGTCTAAGTTTTCTAATGCGAATTTCAAAGACCTAAACCTTTGTGCACAAGCGCGCCGCCTTTGGGAACAATTGTCTAAGTGTTTAATGTGAATTTCAAATTTTGTGTATCCGCGCTCAATTCGAAGCACAGATGTTTCACGTGCATACAAATATGGTCTCCCATTGTTGCCAGTTATCTATAATAGCCTCTACCAAAATCCTAAAAAAATTGTTCCAAATAATTTATAACGTACCAAAAATCTTAAATGGAATTAATTTTTGAGCGGCCCAATTTTTGTGGCAAATTTTACCTACACGTAAATACATAAGTCTTTATTTAACAGATTCTTTGTTTTTATTTTAGTTGTTTTCAAAAAAACATGAAATCACAAATAATGAATTAACTTTTGTTGAAACTAACTAATTTATTTATAAAAATTAATGGCAAATTTGCTCGAAAATGTTGTTGCATTTGCAGATTTAATCCTCATTTTAGATAAAGTACGTCTTATACTGAACAAAAGAGAAAAAGTTACAAAAATATAACATTAGATTTTTTATATTGCCTTTTATGCTAATTACGAAACAAAAAAACGTCCCAAACACTCTTTTGATTTTAGGTCAGAGCGGCAACCGGCATCATAGCGGCCGTCTTGCATAGGCAGTATATTACCCACTATCTATATATTAATACGCTAACAAAATTTCCATACAATCAATTGAGAGGTTGTTTCGCATACTTAGCATACGTAAAATCATATAAAAGTTATATAAATCGATTCGTATTGATCAGCCGCAGTGCATAGGCCTATTTTTGTTAACAAATATTACTCTATTTGTTTATAATTAATAGAAAAAGTTTTTTGTAAATTCGAACAATTCATACAGATATCGTAATTCATTATCGTGCACAAGCGCGCCATCTTTGGGAACAATTGTCTAAGTTTTCTAATGCGAATTTCAAAGACCTAAACCTTTGTGCACAAGCGCGCCGCCTTTGGGAACAATTGTCTAAGTGTTTAATGTGAATTTCAAATTTTGTGTATCCGCGCTAAATTCGAAGCACAAATGTTTCACGTGCATACAAATATGGTCTCCCATTGTTGCCACTTAGCTATAATAGCCTCTACCAAAATCCTAAAAAATTGTTCCAAATAATTTATAGCGTACCAAAAATCTTTATTAGAATTAATTTTTGAGCGGCCCATTTTTTGTGGCAAATTTTACCTACACGTAAATACATAAGTCTTTATTTAATAGATTCTTTGTTTTTTATTTTAGTTGTTTTCAAAAAAACATGAAATCACAAATAATGAGTTAACTTTTGTTGAAACTAACTAATTTATTTATAACAATTAATGGCAAGTTTGCTCGAAAATGTTGTTGCATTTGCAGATTTAATCCTCATTTTAGATAAAGTACGTCTTATACTGAACAAAAGAGAAAAAGTTACAAAAATATAACATTAGATTTTTTATATTGCCTTTTATGCTAATTACGAAACAAAAAAACGTCCCAAAAACTTTTTTGATTTTAGGTCAGAGCGGCAACCGGCATCATAGCGGCCGTCTTGCATAGGCAGTATATTACCCACTATCTATATATTAATACGCCAACAAAATTTCCATACAATCAACTGAGAGGCTGTTTCGCATACTTAGCATACGTAAAATCATATAAAAGTTATATGAATCGATTCGTATTGATCAGCCGCAGTGCATAGACCTATTTTTGTTAACAAATATTACTCTATTTGTTTATAATTAATAGAAAAAGTTTTTTGTAAATTTGAACAATTCATACAGATATCGTAATTCATTATCGTGCACAAGCGCGCCATCTTTGGGAACAATTGTCTAAGTTTTCTAATGCGAATTTCAAAGACCTAAACCTTTGTGCACAAGCGCGCCGCCTTTGGGAACACTTGTCTAAGTGTTTAATGTGAATTTCAAATTTTGTGTATCCGCGCTAAATTCGAAGCACAAATGTTTCACGTGCATACAAATATGGTCTCCCATTGTTGCCACTTACCTATAATAGCCTCTACCAAAATCCTAAAAAATTGTTCCAAATAATTTATAGCGTACCAAAAATCTTAAATAGAATTAATTTTTGAGCGGCCCATTTTTTGTGGCAAATTTTACCTACACGTAAATACATAAGTCTTTATTTAACAGATTCTTTGTTTTTTATTTTAGTTGTTTTCAAAAAAACATGAAATCACAAATAATGAATTAACTTTTGTTGAAACTAACTAATTTATTTATAAAAATTAATGGCAAATTTGCTCGAAAATGTTGTTGCATTTGCAGATTTAATCTTCATTTTAGATAAAGTACTTCTTATACTGAACAAAAGAGAAAAAGTTACAAAAATATAACATTAGATTTTTTATATTGCCTTTTATGCTAATTACGAAACAAAAAAACGTCCCAAAAACTTTTTTGATTTTAGGTCAGAGCGGCAACCGGCATCATAGCGGCCGTCTTGCATAGGCAGTATATTACCCACTATCTATATATTAATACGCCAACAAAATTTCCATACAATCAACTGAGAGGCTGTTTCGCATACTTAGCATACGTAAAATCATATAAAAGTTATATGAATCGATTCGTATTGATCAGCCGCAGTGCATAGGCCTATTTTTGTTAACAAATATTACTCTATTTGTTTATAATTAATAGAAAAAGTTTTTTGTAAATTCGAACAATTCATACAAATATCGTAAATTATTTTCGTGAACAAGCGCGCCATCTTTGGGAACAATTATCTAAGTTTTCTAATGCGAATTTCAAAGACCTAAACCTTTATGCACAAGCGCGCCGTCTTTGGGAACAATTGTCTAACTTTTCTAATGTGAATTTCAAATTTTATGTATACTCGCTAAATTCGAAAGCACAAATGTTTCACCTACATACAAATATGGTTCCCCATTGTAGCCGCTTACCTATAATAGTCTCTACCAAAATCCTAAAAAATTGTTCCAAAATAATTTGTAGCGTACCAAAAAATCTTAAATAGAATTAATTTTTGACCGGCCCATTTTTTGTGGCAAATTTCACTTAAACGTAAATACATAAGTCTTTATTTAACAGATTCTTTGTTTTTTATTTTAGTTGTTTTCAAAAAACATGAAATCATAAATAATGAGTTAACTTTAGTTGAAACTAGCTAATTTATTTATAACAATTAATGGCAAATTTGCCCGAAAATGTTTTTGCATTTGCAGATTTAATCCTCATTTTAGATAAAGTACGTCTTATACTGAACAAAAGAGAAAATTTACAAAAATATAACATTAGATTTTTTATATTGCCTTTTATGCTAATTACGAAACAAAAAAACGTCCCAAAAACTTTTTTGATTTTAGGTCAGAGCGGCAACCGGCATCATAGCGGCCGTCTTGCAAAGGCAGTATATTACCCAATATCTATATATTAATACGCTAACAAAATTTCCATACAATCAATTGACAGGCTGTTTCGCATACTTAGCATACGTAAAATCATATAAAAGTTATATGAATCGATTCGTATTGATCAGCCGCAGTGCATAGGCCTATTTTTGTTAACAAATATTACTCTATTTGTTTATAATTAATATAAAAAATTTTTTGTAAATTCTAACAATTCATACAAATATCGTAAGTTATTTTCGTGAACAAGCGCGCCATCTTTGGGAACAATTATCTAAGTTTTCTAATGCGGATTTCAAAGACCTAAACCTTTATGCACAAGCGCGCCGTCTTTGGGAACAATTGTCTAAGTTTTCTAATGTGAATTTCAAATTTTATGTATACTCGCTAAATTCGAAAGCACAAATGTTTCACCTACATACAAATATGGTTCGCCATTGCCATTACCTATAATAGTCTGTACCAAAATCCTAAAAAATTGTATGGTTACCCATTGTTGCCGCTTACCTATAATAGTCTCTACCAAAATCCTAAAAAATTGTTCCAAAATAATTTGTAGCGTACCAAAAAATTTTAAATAGAATTAATTTTTGACCTGCCCATTTTTTGTGGCAAATTTCACTTAAACGTAAATACATAAGTCTCTATTTAACAGATTCTTTGTTTTTTATTTTAGTTGTTTTCAAAAAAACATAAAATCACAAATAATGAGTTAACTTTAGTTGAAACTAACTAATTTATTTATAACAATTAATGGCAAATTTGCCCGAAAATGTTTTTGCATTTGCAGATTTAATCCTCATTTTAGATAAAGTACGTCTTATACTGAACGAAAAAAAAAAGTTACAAAAATATAACCTTAAATTTTTTATATTGCCTTTTATGCTAATTTATTTTAGTTCTTATTTTATTTTATTATATATTCTCTTATTTCAAATTGGTTTTTTATTATTAAACTGCAACTTGACTGAATCGGAAAATTTCACGTTGTATATTAAACGAAACAAAAAAACGTCCCAAAAACGTCTTTGATTTTAGGTCAAAACGGCAACCGGCATCATAGCGTGCATTGTCAGTATATTACCCACTATCTATATATTAATACGCTAACAAAATTTCCATACAATCAATTGACAGGCTGTTTCGCATACTTAGCATACGTAAAATCATATAAAAGTTATATGAATCGATTCGTATTGATCAGCCGCAGTGCATAGGCCTATTTTTGTTAACATATATTACTCTATTTGTTTATAATTAATATAAAAAGTTGTTTGTAAATTCGAACAATTCATACAAATATCGTAAGTCATTTTCGTGCACAAGCGCGCCATCTTTGGGAACAATTATCTAAGTTTTCTAATGCGGATTTCAAAGACCTAAGCCTTTATGCACAAGCGCGCCGTCTTTGGGAAGAATTGTCTAAGTTTTCTAATGTGGATTTCCAATTTTATGTATACTCGCTAAATTCGAAAGCACAAATGTTTCATCTACATACAAATATGGTTCGCCATTGCAGCCGCTTACCTATAATAGTCTCTACCAAAATCCTAAAAAATTGTATGGTTACCCATTGTTGCCGCTTACCTATAATAGTCTCTACCAAAATCCTAAAAAATTGTTCCAAAATAATTTGTAGCGTACCAAAAAATTTTAAATAGAATTAATTTTTGACCGGTCCATTTTTTGTGGCAAATTTCACTTAAACGTAAATACATAAGTCTTTATTTAACAGATTCTTTGTTTTTTATTTTAGTTGTTTTCAAAAAAACATGAAATCACAAATAATGAGTTAACTTTAGTTGAAACTAAATAATTTATTTATAACAATTAATGGCAAATTTGCCCGAAAATATTTTTGCATTTGAAGATTTAATCCTCATTTTAGATAAAGTACGTCTTATACTGAACGAAAAAAAAAAGTTACAAAAATATAACATTAAATTTTTTATATTGCCTTTTATGCTAATTTATTTTAGTTCTTATTTTATTTTATTATATATTCTCTTTTTTCAAATTGGTTTATTATTATTTAACTGCAACTTGTCTGAATCGGAAAATTTCACGTTGTATATTAAACGAAACAAAAAAACGTCCCAAAAACGTCTTTGATTTTAGGTCAAAACGACAACCGGCATCATAGCGTGCATAGGCAGTATATTACTCACTATCTATATATTAATACGCTAACAAAATTTCCATACAATCAATTGATAGGCTGTTTCGCATACTTAGCATACGTAAAATCATATAAAAGTTATATGAATCGATTCGTATTGATCAACCGCAGTGCATAGGCCTATTTTTGTTCACAAATATTACTCTATTTGTTTATAATTAATAGAAAAAGTTTTTTGTAAATTCGAACAATTCATACAAATATCGTAAGTTATTTTCGTGAACAAGCGCGCCATCTTTGGGAACAATTATCTAAGTTTTCTAATGCGAATTTCAAAGACCTAAACCTTTATGCACAAGCGCGCCGTCTTTGGGAACAATTGTCTAACTTTTCTAATGTGAATTTCAAATTTTATGTATACTCGCTAAATTCGAAAGCACAAATGTTTCACCTACATACAAATATGGTTGCCCATTGTAGCCGCTTACCTATAATAGTCTCTACCAAAATCCTAAAAAATTGTTCCAAAATAATTTGTAGCGTACCAAAAAATTTTAAATAGAATTAATTTTTGACCGGCCCATTTTTTGTGGCAAATTTCACTTAAACGTAAATACATAAGTCTCTATTTAACAGATTCTTTGTTTTTTATTTTAGTTGTTTTCAAAAAAACATAAAATCACAAATAATGAGTTAACTTTAGTTGAAACTAACTAATTTATTTATAACAATTAATGGCAAATTTGCCCGAAAATGTTTTTGCATTTGCAGATTTAATCCTCATTTTAGATAAAGTACGTCTTATACTGAACGAAAAAAAAAAGTTACAAAAATATAACCTTAAATTTTTTATATTGCCTTTTATGCTAATTTATTTTAGTTCTTATTTTATTTTATTATATATTCTCTTATTTCAAATTGGTTTATTATTATTTAACTGCAACTTGACTGAATCGGAAAATTTCACGTTGTATATTAAACGAAACAAAAAAACGTCCCAAAAACGTCTTTGATTTTAGGTCAAAACGGCAACCGGCATCATAGCGTGCATAGTCAGTATATTACCCACTATCTATATATTAATACGCTAACAAAATTTCCATACAATCAATTGACAGGCTGTTTCGCATACTTAGCATACGTAAAATCATATAAAAGTAATATGAATCGATTCGTATTGATCAGCCGCAGTGCATAGGCCTATTTTTGTTAACATATATTACTCTATTTGTTTATAATTAATAGAAAAAGTTTTTTGTAAATTCGAACAATTCATACAAATATCGTAAGTCATTTTCGTGCACAAGCGCGCCATCTTTTTTTTCTTTCATTCATTCTTTCATTTTATTTGTTCTTTAGCTTGCCAGAAGCCAAAAGAACAATTTCTGGATTGTTTTAGTTACCCCTCGGGGTAGCTAAAGAACAAACCTATATAAGACAAAAAACGTCGTGTTCCAATGAAACGTGATCCAGATACGGCTAGAGATTAACATGCATTTGTTGTTGCATTTGTATGTTAAATTTCTATCCGTATCTGGATCACGCTACATTGGAACGTAACAAAAACGTTAAATATGACTAAAATGGTGTAAATTGTGCTTCAAGTAAATAATGAAAATATTCAATTTAAATGCCTTTGTTACATGTTATGCAAAGCGCATGAATGATATGCAAATGACCTTGGTTCGCAACCCACAGAGTTTTTTGGCCTCCCCAAACCTGTGGGGAGATTTTATGTCTCTACAACAACAACAACAACAACAACAGGAAATAAGGTTACTTAAAATGGATTTTTATCTGTATTATTAAAATCTGTTTCAGAGGCATTATTGATTACCTTAACTTATACATAAGCTACTGTTTTTTTTTTTCAAAATTCAGGTCACGTTTAATTATTATAAAAATTGCACATTAAATTTCACTTATAAAAGAAATATAAAACAAATATTTTAAGCACTTAAATACTAAAAGTCGCTATAGTTGTTCTAGCCAAAATCGGATAGTGCATGAGGGTCTATAATAAATTTTCGCCGCAGAGATGGCAACTGATTGTGTTATTAAACCCCTAAAAAAATTGATTGTAAAGTAAATAATACAAGTATGTACATCGAGTTGACATGAAAAATTCCTTCAATGTTTAAATTGCTGTTCAAAAATATTATCATATCTAGTTTATCTCCTTTAAGTCGGTTTCTCCTGTCGTTAATTATTTGCCCTGCTTTCGAGAAAAGTCGTTCTGACGGAACCGATGTTGCGGGTATACATAAATATTTTTTCGAAAGCATATATAGTTCCGGAAATGTTGACTGGCTACGATTCCAATAGTCTAGGGGATTATTTGAGCGATCAACGAAATTTTGCCTTAGATATTGCTCCAGCTGAATATTTGCATTGACATTGGGCGCGTTTTGACAAATTGTTTTTGCTTCAGCAACTTTTTCATCGAGAAGGTCCCAGAGAGATACTTCGCTTTTATCGACCGATACTTCTCTTGGGGTGTTGGTAGAAACACTTGTGTTTTGTTGATGTATTAGGGAAGTTACTTCTTCCACTAGCCATTTTGTTGTATTATTTGCATTAATTTCATTACCGAACGCAATTTTTTTTAAACCAAGGATCTAGGAATGTTGATTTGGCGCACATTTTGTCAGACTCCAACTGCCCTAATCGTCTCCAAACTACCTCTAACAATCTGCTCTTCAAACTTTCTCCCTCTACAGTTTTCATTTTGCGATTTCGTACTGCGTATTGAAGACCTCTGATTAGGGGCACTACCAGTGACATTGTGGGATAATTTTCTCCTGACAATTCGGTTGTCATGGCCACTACGGGCTTGAAAAGATTAGTGTAGTCCAACAATGTTTCCCATTCTGATGAATTGAGGAAATTAGGAGCATTTGGTAAAGAAGTTATTATGGCAGAGAGTGGTTCTTTTACCAAGCATATGCGCTCATCATTATAAGGGTGGAATTCCACCGGGTAGGGACATCTTGTTTTAACCTCAGTTCAGTAACGCCCATTTGCTTTTGCATATTTTTTAATTTTTCCGTCGCTCGAGAACTATGGTTAAAGTAAGTGACTATGGCACAACACTTGTTTATGAGCACAGTAACTTGTGGAACAGCTTTGATGGCATCAATTACACATAAATTTAATGTATGCGCTACACATGGGTGGTGGTGCTTCTGTAGCATTTCAATTATATTCTTTTTAATATTAGCCCCGTTATCACTTACTACAGTAACTATTTTGTCAAAAACGGACCACTCATCAAATATTAACTTCAATTCTGTAGCTATATTTTGGGAGGTATGATTTCCTAAGATTTCCTTTGTTGATAAAACTGCAGAAATCATTTTGTGATCCCGAACGAAATGACTAGTAACTGACAAAAAAGATTTTTGACTATCAGAAGTCCACATATCAGTTGTAACTGAAATATGTGTTACAATGTTGAGCAAGTCATGCAGTTTCTTTCTTACTTCATTGTATTTAAAAGGTAGCATTGTATTTGATAAAACTTTTCTGTTTGGCAAGTAATATAATGGCTGAATCTTTTTTGTATATTCTACAAATCCTACATTGTCAACGATGGAAAGCGGCTGCAAGTCTTTTGTAATCATCTTTAAAAGAGATTCATAAATATTATTTTTTTCTTGCTCTGAGAGCTCAGAACGTGTGCTGGTAACAAATAATTTTGTTTTAACAGTCCTTCTCAAACATCCACTATTGGAAATGTCTTCGGTAGGTACTGTTAACGAACTGCGCGCTGCACTCCCTGCAGTAGTTGACGAAAGAGAAGTGGAACTACGTTCCTCTTCTGAAATTACTGGCGCTATTTCTCCTGAAGTTAAATTCCTATGTTCTGAGGAAGACGGATGCTTACGGCGTAGATGGTCATTTAAATTTGATGTGTTGCCAGAAAATTAAAATTTTTTTTGTATATATGGCATTTAACTTCATTGCCATTTTTGGTAAAAAAACTCCCAAACAGAAGATCTCTTCAATCCATGCCGCATTATAAATATATACACAAATTAAATCGTTAAAATCACTTCCTCAGTTAAAAATATTTAACAATTACCACGCTTAAAACGTTTATCGATTAGGTTGACGTATGCTAAATTTATTTTAATATCTTTTTAACACTGATATATGCACAGCAAAAATTTAAATAGAACGAATGATTCGAAGAAATAGTAATGAGCGAATCATTCATACCAAAAACTAGTAGTTCGATAAAATAGTAATGGACGAATCATTCATACATAAAACTAGTAACTCGAAAAAATAGTAGAGAACGAATCATTCATGCCTAAAACTAGTAATTCGAAAAAATAGTAATGAACGAATCATTCATACCTAAAACTAGTAACTCGAAAAAATAGTAGTGAACGAATCATTCATGCCTAAAACTAGTAATTCGAAAAAATAGTAATGAACGAATCATTCATACCTAAAACTAGTAACTCGAAAAAATATTAGTGAACTAATCATTCATACCCAAAACTAGTAATTCGAAAAAATAGTAATGAACGAATTTCAAATGACTATAGAATGAATGAAAATTAGTTAACTATCGAATAACTCGATAGTTTTCATTCGATAGTTCCCAACACTAGTAATTTTCTTTTCCGGCTATGTACTCCACCCTAAAGTCATACTCTTCCAAATCAAACCTGATTCTAGTTAATTTAGATGAAGGGCTTTTCATTGAGAATAAATATAAAATATATAGTGGCCCAATGTATGGCCGCAAATTCTTTTTCGATCGAGGCTTTATTTATTTCGCCTTTTGTAAATGATCTTGAGGCATAGGCAATGGGTAATTGTTTTCCCTCCTTCTCTTGGCTTAGCACAGCACCGCAAGCATAACCACTTGCGTCAGTTGTAATAAAGAACTCTCTATCAAAATTGGGATATTGTAGGATATTTGGACTAATTAATGTATTTTTTAGGTAGTTAAAAGATTTCTCGCAGTCGTCTGTCCAATTGAAAATTACATTTTTATACTCAGTTGAGCAGAGCTCACAGAGTATATTAAGTTTGATTGGATAACGGTTGGTTGTACATATATAAAGGAATCGAGATAGATATAGACTTCCATATATCAAAATAATCAGGATCGAAAAAAAATTTGATTGAGACATGTCCGTCCGTCCGTCCGTCCGTCCGTCCGTTAACACGATAACTTGAGTAAATTTTGAGGTATCTTGATGAAATTTGGTATGTAGATTCCTGAGCACTCATCTCAGATCGCTATTTAAAATGAACGATATCGGACTATAACCACGCCCACTTTTTCGATATCGACAATTTCGAAAAACCGAAAAAGTGCGATAATTCATTACAAAAGGCAGATAAAGCGACGAAACTTGGTAGATCAGTTGAGCTTATGACGCAGAATAGAAAATTAGTAAAATTTTGGACAATGGGCGTGGCACCGCCCACTTTTAAAAGAAGGTAATTTAGACGTTTTGCAAGCTGTAATTTGGCAGTCGTTGAAGATATCAGGATGAACTTTGGCAGGAACGTTACTCCTATTACTATGTGCACGCTTAATAAAAATTAGCAAAATCGGAGAGGGACCACGCCTACATTTAAAAAAAAAATTTTTTTTTAAAGTAAAATTTTAACAAAAAATTTAATATCTTTACAGTATATAAGTAAATTATGTCAACATTCAACTCCAGTAATGATATGGTGCAACAAAATACAAAAATAAAAGAAAATTTCAAAATGGGCGTGGCTCCGTCCTTTTTCATTTAATTTGTCTAGGATACTTTTAACGCCATAATTCGAACAAAAATTAACCAATCCTTTTGAAATTTGATAGGGGAATAGATTTTATGACGTTAACTGTTTTCTGTGAAAATGGGCGAAATCCGTTGATGCCACGCCCAGTTTTTATACACAGTCGTCCGTCTGACCTTCCGCATGGCCGTTAACACGATAACTTGAGCAAAAATCGGCATATCTTTAATGAAGTTAGTTCACGTGCTTACTTGAACTCACTTTATCTTGGTATGAAAAATGAAAGAAATCCGACTATGACCACGCCCACTTTTTCGATATCGAAAATTACGAAAAATGAAAAAATGCCATAATTCTATACCAAATACGAAAAAAGGGATGAAACATGGTAAGGTAATTGGATTGTTTTATTGACGCGAAATATAACTTTAGAAAAAACTTTATAAAATGGTTGTGACACCTACCATATTAAGTAGAAGAAAATGAAAAAAGTTCTGCAGGGCGAAATAAAAAACCCTTAAAATCTTGGCAGGTACTACATATATAAATAAATTAGCGGTATCCAACAGATGATGTTCTGGGTCACCCTGGTCCACATTTTGGTCGATATCTGGAAAATGCCTTCACATATACAACTATCACCACTCCCTTTTAAAACTCTCATTAATACCTTTAATTTGATACCCATATCGTACAAACTTATTCTAGAGTCACCCCTGGTCCACCTTTATGGCGATATCTCGAAAAGGCGTCCACCTATAGAACTAAGTCCCACGCCCTTTTAAAATACTCATTAACACCTTTCATTTGATACACATATCGTACAAACATATTCTAAAGTCACCCCTGGTCCACCTTTATGGCGATATCTCGAAAAGGCGAACACCTATAGAACAAAGGCCCACTCCCTTTTAAAAATACTCATTAACACCTTTCATTTGATACCCATATCGTACAAACAAAGTCTAGAGTCACCCCTGGTCCACCTTTATTGCGATACCTCGAAAAGGCGTACACCTATAGAACTAAGGCCCACTCCCTTTTAAAATACTCATTAACACATTTCTTTTGATACCCATATTGTACAAACAAATTCTAGGGTCACCCCTGGTCCACCTTTATGGCGATATCTCGAAACGGCGTCCACCTATGGAACTAAGGATTACTCCCTTTTAAAATACTCATTAACACCTTTCTTTTGATACCCATATTGTACAAACAAATTCTCGGGTCACCCCTGGTCCACCTTTATGGCGATGTACCGAAAAGGCGTCCACCTATAGAACTAAGCCCCACGCCCTTATAAAATACTCACTAACACCTTTCATTTGATACCCATATCGTACAAACATATTCTAGAGTCACCCCTGGTCCACCTTTATGGCGATATCTCGAAAAGGCGACCACCTATAGAACTAAGGCCCACTCCCTTTTAAAAAGACTCATTAACACCTTTCATTTGACACCCATATCGCACAAACAAAGTCTAGAGTCACCCCTGGTCCACCTTTATAGCGATATCTCGAAAAGGCGACCACCTATACAACTACCACCACTCCCTTTTAAAACCCTCATTAATACCTTTAATTTGATACCGATATCGTACAAACAGATTCTAGAGTCACCCCTGGTCCACCTTTATGGCGATATCTCGAAAAGGCGTCCACGTATAGAACTAAGCCCCACGCCTTTTTGAAATACTCATTAACACCTTTCGTTTGATACCCATATTGTACAAACGCATTCTAGAGTCACCCCTGGTCCACCTTTATGGCGATATTTCGAAAAGGCGTCCACCTATAGAACTAAGCCCCACGCCCTTTTAAAATACTCATTAACGCCATTCGTTTGATACCCATAATGTACAAACACATTCTAGAGTCATCCCTGGTCCAGCTTTATGGCGATATCTCGAAAAGGCATCCACCTATAGAACTAAGGACCACTCCCTTTTAAAATACTCATTAACACCTTTCGTTTGATACCCATATTGTACAAACGCATTCTAGAGTCACCCCTGGTCCACCTTTATGCCGAAATCTGGAAAAGGCGACCACTTATACAACTACCACCACTCCATTTTAAAACACTCATTAATACATTTAATTTGATACCCATATCGTAAACACACATCCTAGAGTCACCCCTGGTCCACCTTTATGGCGATATCTCGAAAAGGCGACCACCTATACAACTACCACCACTCCCTTTTAAAACCCTCATTAATACCTTTAATTTGATACCGATATCGTACAAACATATTCTAGAGTCACCCCTGGTCCACCTTTATGGCGATATCTCGAAAAGGCATCCACCTATAGAACTAAGGACCACTCCCTTTTAAAATACTCATTAACACCTTTCGTTTGATACCCATATTGTACAAACACATTCTAGAGTCACCCCTGGTCCACCTTTATGGCGATGTACCGAAAAGGCGTCCACCTATAGAACTAAGCCCCACGCCCTTATAAAATACTCACTAACACCTTTCATTTGATACCCATATCGTACAAACATATTCTAGAGTCACCCCTGGTCCACCTTTATGGCGATATCTCGAAAAGGCGACCACCTATAGAACTAAGGCCCACTCCCTTTTAAAAAGACTCATTAACACCTTTCATTTGACACCCATATCGCACAAACAAAGTCTAGAGTCACCCCTGGTCCACCTTTATAGCGATATCTCGAAAAGGCGACCACCTATACAACTACCACCACTCCCTTTTAAAACCCTCATTAATACCTTTAATTTGATACCGATATCGTACAAACATATTCTAGAGTCACCCCTGGTCCACCTTTATGGCGATATCTCGAAAAGGCATCCACCTATAGAACTAAGGACCACTCCCTTTTAAAATACTCATTAACACCTTTCGTTTGATACCCATATTGTACAAACGCATTCTAGAGTCACCCCTGGTCCACCTTTATGCCGAAATCTGGAAAAGGCGACCACTTATACAACTACCACCACCCCCTTTTAAAACCCTCATTAATATCTTTAATTTGATACCCACATCGTACAAACACATTCTAGAGTCACCCCTGGTCCACCTTTATGGCGATATCTCGAAAAAGCGGCCACCTATACAACTACCACCACTCCATTTTAAAACACTCATTAATACATTTAATTTGATACCCATATCGTAAACACACATCCTAGAGTCACCGCTGGTCCACCTTTATGGCGATATCTCGAAAAGGCGTCCACCTATAGAACTAAGACCTACGCCCTTTTAAAATACTCATTAACGCCTTTCGTTTGATAACCATATTGTACAAACGCATTCTAGAGTCACCCTGGTCCACCTTTATGCCGATATCTCGAAAAGGCGACCGCCTATACAACTACCACCACTCCATTTTAAAATCCTCATTAATACATTTAATTTGATACCCATATCGTACAAACACAATCTAGAGTCACCCCTGGTCCACCTTAATGGCGATATCTCGAAAAGGCGTCCACCTATAGAACTAAACCCCACGCCCTTTTGAAATACTCATTAACACCTTTCCTTGATACCCATATTGTACAAACGCATTCTAGAGTCACCCCTGGTCCACCTTTATAGTGATATCTCGAAAAGGCGTCCACCTATAGAACTAAGGCCCACTCCCTTTTAAAATACTCACTAACACCTTTCGTTTGATACCCATATTGTACAAACGCATTCTAGAGTCAACCCTGGTCCAACTTTATGCCGAAATCTCGAAAAGGCGACAGTAAGTAGTAGAACTAAGCCCCACGCCCTTTTAAAATACTCATTAACACCTTTCGTTTGATACCCATATTGTACAAACGCATTCTAGAGTCAACCCTGGTCCAACTTTATGCCGAAATCTCGAAAAGGCGACAGTACGTAGTAGAACTAAGCCCCACGCCCTTTTAAAATACTCATTAGCACCTTTCGTTTGATACCCATATTGTAAAAACGCATTCTAGAGTCACCCCTGGTCCAACTTTATGCCGATATCTCGAAAAGGCGACCACCTATACAACTACCACCACTCCATTTTAAAACACTCATTAATACATTTAATTTGATACCCATATCGTAAACACACATCCTAGAGTCACCGCTGGTCCACCTTTATGGCGATATCTCGAAAAGGCGTCCACCTATAGAACTAAGACCTACGCCCTTTTAAAATACTCATTAACGCCTTTCGTTTGATAACCATATTGTACAAACGCATTCTAGAGTCACCCTGGTCCACCTTTATGCCGATATCTCGAAAAGGCGACCGCCTATACAACTACCACCACTCCATTTTAAAATCCTCATTAATACATTTAATTTGATACCCATATCGTACAAACACAATCTAGAGTCACCCCTGGTCCACCTTAATGGCGATATCTCGAAAAGGCGTCCACCTATAGAACTAAACCCCACGCCCTTTTGAAATACTCATTAACACCTTTCCTTGATACCCATATTGTACAAACGCATTCTAGAGTCACCCCTGGTCCACCTTTATAGTGATATCTCGAAAAGGCGTCCACCTATAGAACTAAGGCCCACTCCCTTTTAAAATACTCACTAACACCTTTCGTTTGATACCCATATTGTACAAACGCATTCTAGAGTCAACCCTGGTCCAACTTTATGCCGAAATCTCGAAAAGGCGACAGTAAGTAGTAGAACTAAGCCCCACGCCCTTTTAAAATACTCATTAACACCTTTCGTTTGATACCCATATTGTAAAAACGCATTCTAGAGTCACCCCTGGTCCAACTTTATGCCGATATCTCGAAAAGGCGACCACCTATACAACTACCACCACTCCATTTTAAAACACTCATTAATACATTTAATTTGATACCCATATCGTACAAACACAATCTAGAGTCACCCCTGGTCCACCTTAATGGCGATATCTCGAAAAGGCGTCCACCTATAGAACTAAACCCCACGCCCTTTTGAAATACTCATTAACACCTTTCGTTTGATACCCATATTGTACAAACGCATTCTAGAGTCACCCCTGGTCCACCTTTATAGTGATATCTCGAAAAGGCGTCCACCTATAGAACTAAGCCCCACTCCCTTTTAAGATGTTCATTAACCCCTTTCATTTGATACCCTTATCGTACAAACAAATTCTAGGGTCACCTCTGGTCCACCTTTATGTCGATATCTCGAAACGGCGTCCACCTATGGAACTAAGGGTCACTCCCTTTTAAAATACTCATTAACACCTTTCATTTGATACCCATATCGTACAAACAAATTCTAGAGTCAACCCTGATCCACCTTTATAGCGATATCCCTAAATGGCGTCCACCTATAGAACACTCCCTCATAAAATACTCTTTAATACCTTTCATTTGATACACTCGTCAAACAAACACATTCCAGGATTACCCCCTTTATTTTCCCTTATGTTGTTATTTTCCCTTATGTTGTCACCGTAGCTCTCAACTGAGTATGTAATGTTCGGTTACACCCGAACTTAACCTTCCTTTCTTGTTAATCATATGTTTTTCGGAGCATCTAATACGACTAAGTCGTCCATGTATAAAAATGCTTGTGATGGTTTCAGACCTGAGAATGCCAATGTAATCATCCTCTGCAATGAGTTTGGAGCTACTTTGAGGCCATCAGGTCATCTTTTGAAACGATAAGTACCGTTATCCGCTGTAAAGGATGTGATATCTCTTGACTCTGGGCTGAGTTCTATTTGGAGCAATCCTGACATTAAATCTAGGCTTGAGAAATATTTCGCTCTTCCCAAGTCCAACAATGCTCGTCCTGAAGCAGCTGAATTTGTGGCCATTATTTCCTAGTCGCCGATATTGAACACCACGGTGCACAATACCAAAGGTTATGCGAGGACGAATCAAACTGGTGATTGTCTTTATGATACCCAATGCCGCTTTCAATCGCTGGTTTGGGAGCCTTTAGATAATTTTAGATGTTTCGAGCGTTTGTAAATTCAGCACAAATCTAATTTTTCGTGATTTCTAGCCAATGCGGTACGCGGAAATTAAAGGCAAAACGTATTAATACATTCATTTAATGTAACTTGTATTTCTGCAGAACAAATATTTCAGCTCTCAGGCTACAACACTATGTAGGATAGTAATAACACTACGTATGATGATAATAACACTGTGTATAATGATAATAACACTATGTATAATGATAATAACTTTGTAGAAACTTTGATGGAAAGCAAAAGCTGATGTTCACAAAAAAATGAAAAACTTTTTTAATCTCTTTGCATAAGATGACAACAAACGATAATAAAAATTTTCAATGACCAAAAGGTGGTGGTTTTTTGACAGGTGGCGATCATGCCGGATCGCCATCCTGTACTTGCGGCGAATTCAATTTGGTGGATTTACGCGGTGGAGACTGCCACCCGCCCCATATCGTTACAAATAAAGGATATGGATGATTAAATAAGCTAGGATGATTATATGCATTATAATTATTTACAATTCATGGATATATAAGATATAGTTCAATATAATATATAATTCACTCTATACAAGATAATATAATACGATATATAGGTTATAAATAAATTCGTGTTTGTAAATGGGGGATTTATACGGGTGACAGCCTGTGCCGCGTAACCATCCTGGCCCGCCTAGGCGTATTAAGCGCCTAAAGTGTGCTGCAGCTCGGTTAGAAACCTGACTGCTTCCTTAATGAGGATTTTCCCAACTTTATGTTTGTACGTTGAGGTTCGCAGACCGGTGGCGGTGTATCGTATCATGCGATCTCCAACGCTGGGTTGCGGGGTTGAATGCGCGGCTGGCGCGCGACCATTAGACGTAGTAGTCTGTTGTGGACGTCTGCGACGGCGATGGGTAGCGACGCGGTGGAGTGGTTGTGGATGGGATTCTTCTACGGGTGGTGCTTGGCGGCCTCCGGTGTCGCGGTGTAGCAGAGTGTGATGGAAGCCCCTGCAGTCCCGGCATCGTTCGTTTGAGTTGCAGTCGTGGGTGCGATGCGATAATGCTAAACAATTTACACAGAATTTGTGTACCTTGACGATGGTCATACGTTGGTATTGCCTTGAAGGGCACACCGACAGAGCGTGATGTTGCAGACATAGCCGGCACTTGCGGTAATCGGCCACCGCGGGGTTGATGCGCCGTGATGGGGCTGCGCGCACTACGATTCTCGATTCCAGCGAACTGCGTGGTGCGGGCACAGGAGGGCGCTGACGATCCATTTGAGGAAGATAGGATAAAATTACGTTTTAGTCACTCGTGAAGTTGGGAGTAGAGTGTTGGTAGGGGTAAAGATTATTTCTGTTGATTTTACGATAGCACAGGGGTGGAACGTATTACGTTCTGGTGATGCTACCGAGCCTTGAGGGCCGGATTCGGGCTCAGGGGTCGGTAGAAGGCACAATTTTGTGATGGGTCTTGTGAGTACGCCATTCTGGGTGCGTACGTCGACTACTCGAATGGGGCCGTCTCTGCCAGGGTGAGTGCTCTTCACTCTACCTAGACGCCATTCGACGGGGGGGGGGGGGGGGTAAATTGTCTTCCTTAATGACAACTAGATCGCTGATTTTATGGGGAGCGGCTTTCTGTGAGTAACGCTTATGCAGCTCTATGAGATAGTCATTTTTCCAGCGTTTGCTGAATTGGTGATGCAAAACTTTCAACCATTCCCAACGGTTATTCATAGAGAGGTGTTCATAGTTCTGTTCGGGGATGGAGAGCAGGGGTCCGAATCGTAGGAAATGACCCGGCGTGAGGGCCGTGAGATCGCTTGGGTCTTGAGACAGTTGGGAGATGGGGCGAGAGTTCAAGACAGCCTCTATTCGTATCAATAAGGTAGAAAATTCTTCAAAAGTGAAGCTGTGAGGTCCGGCGACCTTTTTAAAGTGGGTTTTAAAGCTTTTGACAGCGGATTCCCATAATCCGCCCATGTGAGGGGCACTGGGTGGTATAAACTTCCAATTAATTCCTTGTGGGGCGTACTTCTGTACGATATCGAACGAGACTTCTTTGAAAGTGGTACCGTTGTCGCTCATCATTTTGCTGGGATATCGGCGTCCTACGAAGCGGGCGAAGGCTGCTTGGAATGCTTGGGTGGTGAGGTCGGAACATAATTTCAAGTGGACAGCTTTGGTGGCGAAGCAGACAAAGACGGCAACATAGCCCTTCATCATCTTGGGAGACCGGAGCATAGAAGATTTTATTTGAAACGGGCCGGCGAAGTCTACACCAGTAGTAGTGAAGGGGGCGCGAAGGTAAATCGTGGGGGGGGGGGGGGGGGGGGTAAAGCTGCAATTATTTGGGTATGCGTTTGTTGCTTATGAATGGTGCATGGTTTACATTGGAAAATACACTTCTTTATCAGGGCTTTAAGCCGGGCTAGGAAGAACTTTTGTCTTACAGCTTGCTGCATGATACGGACGTCCGCATGGAGGAAGGTCTCGTGTAGAAACCTTATATAGAGGGTAGTAAATCGAGCCTTTTCGGGGAGAATGATGGGATGACACTCATTGTAGATTATGTCGGCGTTTACTAATCGTCCGTTGGCACGGAGAATCCCGTTTGTATCCAGGAAGGGGTCAAGTGTCAACAGGGAACTACGTTTCCCTAGGGGTTTCGAGTCCTCTAGGCAGGCTCGTTCTGGACCGAAGTATCGGGTTTGGGCCGCGATGTTCAGCCGGTGTTTCGCTCGTTTAAGAGAGGACGGGATCGTTAGAGGTACGACTGCCTACTACGGCGTTCCTAAGCCGAGTTATAAATTTCAGTATGTACGCGGTTACGCGTAAGGCGCGGGGATAGGAGGAAACCTGTTTTAAGACGACTTCTGACTCTTCCGCTGCGTGCAGTGCCTCGACTCGGCGAAGTTCGGGGGGTACAATATTTCTGGCCGTTGGTGTTGGCCAGTCCTCGGGGGGTCGGGAAAGCTTCTCTGGTCCGTTCCACCATAGCGTTGAGTTAGCGAGCTCGACGGGGCTACATCCTCTGGTTCCAGATCGGCGGGGTTGTCTTTGCTTCGCGCATGTCGCCTAGGGACACTCCCTACGAAATCTACAATCTACGCTGTTCGGTTAGAGACGTATGTTTTCCAAGAGTGGAGTGGTTTTCCAGCCAGGCTAGCACGATTTCCGAATCGGACCGCATGATTCATTTTTTTTGACTTAGGCCGAATGGGGTTGGACTACTGCGATTAATTTTGCTAATAAGAGAGCTCCGCATTGCTCCAGGCATGGCAGACTAATAGTTTTGAGAGGAGTCACTTTGCCTTTGGACACTATAAGGTGAGAGTGGACCTGAGTACCGACGGTACTTCTTAGGTACAGGGTTGCGCAATAAGCCTTTTCTGAGACGTCGCAGAATCCGTGGAGCTCAACATATTGATCGGGCGTAAAATTTATCCATCGGGGTATATGGATGGCTGAGATAGAGGGAAGATTTTGAGAGAACTGCGCCCATTTGGCTAGACGGATGAGTTTAACCTCCTCGTCCCATTCGGTCTCGTCTAACCACAATTCTTGCATGGGCATCTTCACTTGGATCATTATGGGCGTCAGCCACCCTGCGGGATCGAAAAGTTTCGCAATAGAGGAGAGAATTTGCCGCTTCGTGGCTGCAGTGGATGCCGGATTTGAGTCGACGGTATAGGAGAATGTATCCGCTAGGGCGTTCCACTGGATGCCCAGGGTATTGGCGGTGCTAGCCTTTTCGAACTCGAGAAAGTTTGTTTCCAGCAGATCAGTTTTCAATATTTTTTTGAGGAAGTCGGGATGGTTTGCCGTGATCTGTTAGGGATTGCTCGGCTGATTGGAGATCCAGACTGCCAGATAAAATATCGCCAACTTACGTCTCGGATTTTAGTATTGGGGCTGCGCGTGGATGGGAATCGGCTATATCTTTCGACAGCTCGTGTAGAGTGCGAATAGCCAGGAAAGGCGCGCAGGTAACCCCGAAGGTGACCGTTTTTAACTTGTAGTCCTCTATTGGACTGTGTTCGGGGGTTCGGAATATTATCCGTTGGTAGTCTCGGTCATCGGGGTGCAAGAGAATTTGGCGGTACATTTTCTCGACATCGCCATTAAACACATATTTATATGTTCGCCATTTCAACAACATAAGTCGGAGATTGGGTTGGAGGGTTGGTCCGGTACATAAAACATCGTTAAGGGAGTGACCGGAACCCGACTTTTTAGAGGCGTTGAATACAACTCTGACTTTTGTTGTCTTCTTATCTGGCCTTACGACTGCATGGTGAGGGAGATAGAATGAGCAATATTTACCTCGAAATTCTATTTCAGTGGGACTGCATTCTTCCATGTGGCCTAAGGACAGATATTCTTCGAGTACCTGGTCGTATTGCTGCTTGAGATCGCCCTTTTTTGAGAGGGTACGTTCCATACCGTGGAACTGTCGTAGGGCTGCAGTACAGGATTGGCCTAGGTCGATATCGTTCGGGAATGTTTGTTTAAAGGGAAGCCGTACCATATATCGACCGTCATCCATGCGAGTGGTTGTGGTTTGATAAAAGTCTTCGCACATTTTATCTTCTGGGGTTTCCACTTGCACTCTGGGTATTTCTTCGATGTCCCAGAATTGCCTTAGCTGTTCATTGAGCTGGACATTCGTCACTTCCCATGCTTGCGGGGAGTGTGATCCGACCTTTTCGGGGGTTTGGCCACTTATTATCCAGCCAAATATTGTGTTTTGGGCTGGCAGTGTGGCCGAGATCTTTTCTATGCCATTTAGCATGATTTGAGGGCCTAACACTAGATCGATTTGGGAGGGGTTCTGAGAATTCTGGTCTGATAGCTTGAGGTGGGACCATTTACGCATTTGGTCGTTATTTAGCCTGAGTGTTGGGAGTTGCCTAGTGAGACGAGGTAGCACGATTGCCTGGGCCTTTATTTTCACCTTGTGGTCATTTGAGACTAGGGTCAGTGAGCACAACTGGTTGTACTCCGCCTCCCATGCCCGATATTTCAAGTAGGGAGTGGGTTTATGGGAGGCCTAGCTCGACTTTTGAAGAGATGAAACTACGTCCTGACCTTTGATCCACTAAGACTCTGAGCCTGAAGCAGTCCCCTCGGTGTTCTACCGACACTATCGCTGTAGGGAGGATGATTTGGCTATCATTTTCTGCATGAAATGATTGGATGTGGGCAGCGTTTGAGGTGGTGGGAAGTTCTTCGTTGGGTTCTATGGTTGTTAACTGGGATGTTGATCTTCGCGGTCTAGTGTTATGATGAAGGGCTGCGGTGTCATGAAGGGTGGAGTTGTGGCGACCTTGGCAGTAGAAGCATATCCTTGTACTGGTGCAATCTTTTAAGATGTGGGTTTGAGATAGACAACTTTCGCACAGGTTGTTATCTCTCACGAATTTTTTTCGCTCAGGGATTGTCAGCTTCTTGTAACGCAAGCAGCTTTTTAGCTGGCAGGACTGCTTGCACATTCTGCAGGCGTAGATTTTTTGATGCTCTGCCACATGAGCATTTGTTCGATTTTGGGAGTAGTTGCTATTGTGCGGGGGGTTGCGGCTTTGGAATTGGGTTTTACCCTGCCTGAACTGGGGGCTGTTCTGACTTTGGGGAGGCCATGAGATATTTGTGGCGGGTGGATTGTATCGGGGTTTGGCTGGTCGCCATTGATCCACCCTTTCCACTATGTCGTAGCGAGTTGTCAGAAACTGTTCCATTTGGGTCCAGTTCGGGAGGTCTCTTCGCGAACTTAATGATTGTTCCGAAAGCGCAACAGTATTTTCTGGGAGTTTTGAGGTTACCAGAAATATCAATATGGGATCCCAACTCTCTGTCGAGACTTGTTGGGTGGCTAGAATTTTTAGGCAATTGTTGATGGAAGATTGCAATCGCTGAATATCTCTACTGTTTTCAGTCTGAATGGCCTTGAAGTACATGAGGACTTTTATTTGGTTATCGACCAAGACTCTTTTATATTCATATCGGCATTTCAGGGCTTCCCACGCCAGAGCAAAGTTGTCATCACTAAGTGGGAATTGCCCATTGATCATAACTCCCGTAAAAGACTTCGGTGTCACAGGCGGGTACTTTGAGGTGCATCCCGGAACTTTCTTGGGGAGTGGTGGTTGTAGCGGGGACGGCATTGCTTAGTACCCTTAGCTGGAGTTGATCACCTATTTTTGCCTCTGCGTCCTCTTACGCTATAAGGCAGGCGCGGTATTTGTTGAAAGCTGAGGCCTTAAAGTCTTCGGGAAGGTGGTTGTCATCTGACTCTACGACGGCGTTATATGCGCTCTGTACCCTTTCCCAGAACACAACTATAATTTTATCTTTTATTTTTAGTGATGCATCGGTGTTATCTAGGATGTCGGTTGTGCAGAACCGAGCGCAGTAATCCGATAAGAGATCCGTTTCGGATATTAATTTATTTTCGACCACGGTAGCCATTCTAAAAAGGGACTTGCTTAATTTCACTTTAGCTATTTTGGGAATTTTTTGGGATAGCCGAGTTTTGTTATGCGGGAAAACCAAAGGGAGAAGTTTTCCTATTGGTCGAGAGTGTTGTAGGCTAGGACCAGTTATACTGAATTGGGAGTAGTCCGGGTGCAGTTGGGCTAAGCTGCAGAATTTTCTGCTGGGTATTTCAAGCAATGCAAATGTGGCCGAATTTTTTGCTGGGTGTCGCTAACAATGTAAAAGTGGGGATATGTATTTAAATTATACTGCAACGGACACAAGGTAACTTTGTGAAAGTATGAGTGCGATTTGCCGGTTTGTAATGCACCACGATATGTATATATGTGTATAGGGGATGAGAATATATACTTTTATGGCGGGAAAATGTATTTTTCGGCGGAAGCCTCCAAAATATACCCGGGCGATATACGTAATGTATGTATGTATAGGAATTTATATTATTTAAAAAACGCAGGTTTCGTCAATGGCGACGAAGTACCATTAGTTAATTTATGAGTTACCTGCGGATTTGGAGGGTGATCGCTTTGTGACGATATGGTTCTTAATTTTTTCCTGATTTCTAGCCAATGCGGTACGCGGAAATTAAAGGCAAAACGTATTAATACATTCATTTAATGTAACTTGTATTTCTGCAGAACAAATATTTCAGCTCTCAGGCTACAACACTATGTAGAATAGTACTAACACTACGTATGATGATAATAACACTGTGTATAATGATAATAACACTATGTACAATGATAATAACTTTGTAGAAATTTTGATGGAAAGCAAAAGCTGATGATTTTCACAAAAAAATGAAAAACTTTTTTAATCTCTTTGCATAAGATGACAACGAACGATAATAATAATTTTCAATGAACAAAAGGTGGTGGTTTTTTGACAGGTGGCGATCATGCCGGATCGCCATCCTGTACTTGCGATGAATTCAATTTGGTGGATTTACGCGGTGGAGGCTGCCACCCGCCCCATGTCGTTACAAATGAAGGATATGGATGACTAAATAAGCTAGGATGATTATATGTATTATAATTATTTACAATTCATGGATATATAAGATATAGTTCAATATAATATATAATTCACTCTATACAAGATAACATAATACGATATATAGGTAATAAATAAATTCGTGTTTGTAAATGGGGGATTTATCCGGGTGACAGTGTATTAAGCGCCTAAAGTGTGCTGCAGCTCGGTTAGAGACCTGACTGCTTCCTTAATGAGGATTTTCCCAACTTTATGTTTGTACGTTGAGGTTCGCAGACCGGTGGCGGTACATCGTATCGTGCGATCTCCAACGCTGGGTTGCGGGGTTGAATGCGCGGTTGGCGCGCGACCATTAGACATAGTAGTCTGCTGTGGACGTCGGCGACGGCGATGGGTAGCGACGCGGCGGCGTAGTTGTGGATGGGATTCCTCTACGGGTGATGCTTGGCGGCCTCCGGTGTCGCGGTGTAGCAGAGTGTGGTGGAAGCCCTGCAGTCCCGGCATTGTTCGTTTGAGTTGCAGTCGTGGGTGCGATGCGATAATGCTAAACAATTTACACAGAATTTGTGTGCCTTGACGATGGTCATACGTTGGTGAGCTGGCATTGCCTTGAAAAGAGGGCACACCGACAGAGCGTGATGTTGCAGACATAGCCGGCACTTGCGGTAATCGGCCACCGCGGGGTTGATGCGCCGTGACGGGGCTGCGGGCACTACGACTCGCGATTCCAGCGAATGGCGTGGTGCTGGCACAGGAGGGCGCTGACGATCCATCTGAGAAATATAGGATAAAATTACGTTTTAGTCACTCGTGAGGTTGGTAGTAGAGTGTTGGTAGGGGTTAAGATTATTTCTGTTGATTTTATGATAGCACAGGGGGGTGGACTGTGTTACGTTCTGGGGATGCTACCGAGCCTTGAGGGCCGGGGTCGGGCTCAGGGGTCGGTAGAAGGCACAATTTTGTGATGGGTCTGGTGAGTACGCCATTCTGGGTGCGTACGTCGAATACTCGAATGGGGCCGTCTCTGCCAGGGTGAGTGCTCTTCACTCTGCCTAGACGCCATTCGATGGGGAGTAAATTGTCTTCCTTAATGACGACTAGATCGCCGATTTTAGGGGGAGTTTGAGCGGTTTTCCATCGGTAACGCTTATGCAGCTCCATTAGATAGTAATTTTTCCAGCGTTTGCTGAATTGGTGATGCAAAACTTTCAACCGTTCCCAACGGTTAATCATAGAGAGGTGTTCATAGTTCGGTTCGGGGATGGAGAGAAGGGGCGCGCCTCGTAGGAAATGACACGGTGTGAGGGCCGTGAGATCGCTTGGGTCTTGAGCCAGTTGGGAGATGGGGCGAGAGTTCAAGACAGCCTCTATTCGTATCTATAAGGTATAAAATTCTTCAAAAGTGAAGCTGTGATGTCCGGCGACCTTTTTAAAGTGGGTTTTAAAGCTTTTGACAGCGGATTCCCATAATCCGCCCATGTGAGGGGCACTGGGTGGTATAAACTTCCAACTAATTCCTTGTGGGGCGTACTTCTGTACGATATCGAACGAGACATCTTTGAGAAAGGATACGAACTCCTTTTCAATGGCCCGCTTAGCTAGTACGAAAGTGGTACCGTTGTCGCTCATCATTTTGCTGGGATATCCTCGGCGTCCTACGAAGCGGGCGAAGGCTGACTGGAATGCCTGGGTGGTGAGGTCGGAACATAATTTCAAGTGGACAGCTTTGGTGGCGAAGCAGACAAAGACGGCAACATAGCCCTTCATCATCTTGGGAGACCGGAGCATAGAAACTTTTATTTGAAACGGGCCGGCGATGTCTACACCGGTAGTAGTGAAGGGGGCGCGAAGGTAAATCGTTCGGGGTGTAAAGCTGCAATTATTTGGGAGTGCGTTTGTTGCTTATGAATGGTGCATGGTTTACATTGGAAAATACACTTTTTTATCAGGGCTTTAAGCCGGGCTATGAAGAACTCTTGTCTTACAGCTTGTTGCATGATACGAACGTCCGCATGGAGGAAGGTCTCGTGTAGAAACCTTATATAGAGGGTAGTAAATCGAGCCTTTTCGGGGAGAATGATGGGATGACACTCATTGTAGATTATGTCGGCGTTTACTAATCGTCCGTTGGCACGGAGAATCCCGTTTGTATCCAGGAAGGGGTCAAGTGTCAACAGGGAACTACTTTTCCCTAGGGGGTTCGAGTCCTCTAGGCAGGCTCGTTCTGGACCGAAGTATCGGGTTTGGGCCGCGATGATCAGCCGGTGTTTCGCTCGTTTGAGAGAGGACGGGATCGTTAGAGGTACGACTGCCTACCACGGCGTTCCTAAGCCGAGTTATAAATTTCAGTATGTACGCGGTTACGCGTAAGGCGCGGGGATAGGAGGAAACCTGTTCTAAGACGTCTTCTGACTCTTCCGCTGCGTGCAGTGCATCGACTCGGCGAAGTTCGGGGGGTACAATATTTCTGGCCGTTGGTGTTGGCCAGTCCTCGGGGGGTCGGGAAAGCTACTCTGGTCCGTTCCACCATAGCGTTGAGTTAGCGAGCTCGACGGGGCTACATCCTCTGGTTCCAAGATCGGCGGGATTGTCTTTGCTTCGCGCATGTCGCCAATGGACACTCCCTACGAGATCTATAATCTGCGCTGTTCGGTTAGAGACGTATGTTTTCCAAGATTGGAGTGGTTTTCCAGCCAGGCTAGCACGATTTCCGAATCGGACCACATGATTTATTTTTTTTGACTTAGGCCGAATGGGGTTGGACTACTGCGACTAATTTTGCTAATAAGAGAGCTCCGCATTGCTCCAGGCATGGCAGACTAATAGTTTTGAGAGGAGTCACTTTGCCTTTGGACACTATAAGGTGAGAGTGGACCTGAGTACCGACGGTACTCCTTAGGTAGAGGGTTGCGCAATAAGCCTTTTCTGAGACGTCGCAGAATCCGTGGAGCTCAACATATTGATCCGGCTTAAAATTTATCCATCGGGGTATATGGATGGCTGAGATAGAGGGAAGATTTTGAGAGAACTACGCCCATTTGGCTATACGGATGGGTTTAACCTCCTCGCCCTATTCGGTCCCGTTTAACCACAATTCTTGCATGAGTATCTTCGCTTGGATCATTATGGGCATCAGCCATCCTGCGGGATCGAAAAGTTTCGCAATAGAGGAGAGGATTTGCCGCTTCGTGGCTGCAGTGGATGCCGGATTTGAGTCGGCGGTATACGAGAATTTATCCGTTAGGGCGTTCCACTGGATGCCCAGGGTCTTGGCGGTGCTAGTCTTTTTGAACTCGAGAAAGTTTGTTTCCAGCAGATCAGTTTTCGATATTTTTTGGAGGATGTCGGGATGGTTTGCCGTGACCTGTTAGGGATTGCTCGGCTGATTGGAGATCAAGACTGACAGATAAAATATCGCCAACTTACGTCTCGGATTTTAGTATTGGGGCTGCTCGTGGATGGGAATCGGCTATATCTTTCGACAGCTCGTTTAGAGTGCGAATAGCCAGGAAAGGCGGGTGTTCGGGGGTTCCGAATATTATCCGTTGGTAGTCTCGGTCATCGGGGTGCAAGAGAATTTGGCGGTAACCTCTTAACCGTCTCCAACCGCCACCAAAATTCATATGTTATATAGAGGTAGGGAACTTGGCGTGGACGTTTAAATAGAAATAATTAATGGGCCGGAAAGCTGTCATATATTGAGATGACCTAGCCAACGGACTTGTTGTATTTATCATTCATTCTCGACATCGCCATTAAACACATATTTATATGTTGGCCATTTCAACAACATAACTCGGAGATCGGGTTGGAGGGTTGGTCCGGTACATAAAACATCGTTAAAGGAGTGACCGGAACCCGACTTTTTAGAGGCGTTGAATAGAACGCTGACTTTTGTTGTGTTCTTGTCTGGCCTTACGACTGCATGGTGAGGGAGATAGAACGAGCAGTATTTACCTCGAGATTCTACTTCAGTGGGACTGCATTCTTCCATGTGGCCCAGGGACATATATTCTTCGAGTACCTGGTCGTATTGCTGCTTGAGATCGCCCTTTTTTGAGAGGGTACGTTCCATACCGTGGAACTGTCGTAGGGCTGCAGTACAGGATTGGCCTAGGTCGATATCGTTCGGGAATGTTGGTTTAAAGGGGAGCCGAACCATATATCGACCGTCATCCATGCGAGTGGTTGTACTTTGATAAAAGTCTTCGCACATTTTATCTTCTGGGGTTTCCACTCGCACTCTGGGTTTTTCTTCGATTTCCCAGAATTGCCTTAGCTGTTCATTCAGCTGGACATTCGTCACTTCCCACGCTTGCGGGTAGTTTGATGCGATCTTTTCGGGGGTTTGGCCACTTATTATCCAGCCAAATATTGTGTTTTGGGCTAGCAGTGTGGGCGCGATCTTTTCTATGCCATTTAGCATGATTTGAGGGCCTAACACCAGATCGATTTGGGAGGGGTTCTGAGAATTCTGGTCTGCTAGCTTGAGGTGGGACCATTTACGCATTTAATCGTTATTTAGCCTGAGTGTTGGGAGTTGCCTAGTGAGACGAGGTAGCACGATTGCCTGGGCCTTTATTTTCACCTTGTGGTCATTTGAGACTAGGGTCAGTGAGCACAACTTGTTGGAGGTTTGTACTACTCCGCCTCCCATGCCCGATATTTCATATAGGGAGTGGGTATATGGGATGCCTAGCTTGACTTGAGCTTTTGAAGAGATCAAGCTACGTTCTGACCCTTGATCCACTAAGACTCTGAGCCTGAAGCAGTCCCATCGTTGTTCTAGCGACACTATCGCTGTAGGGAAAATGATTTTGCTATCATTTTCTGCATGAAAGGATTGGATGTGGGCAGCGTTTGAGGTGGTGAGAAGTTCTTCGTTGGGTTCTGGGTTGATAACGTCAGATCCTATGGTTGTTAACTGGGATGTTGATCTTCGCGGTCCAGTGGCATGATGAGGGGCTGCGGTGTCATGAAGGGTGGAGTTGTGGCGACCTTAGCAGTAGAGGCATATCCTTGTACTGGTGCAATCTTTTAAGATGAGGGTTTGAGATAGACAACTTTCGCACAGGTTGTTATCTCTCACGAATTTTTTTCGCTCAGGGATTGTCAGCTTCTTGTAACGCAAGCAGCTTTTTAGCTGGGAGGACTGCTTGCACATTCTGCAGGCGTAGATTTTTTGATGCTCTGCCACATGAGCATTTGTTCGATTTTGGGGGTAGTTGCTATTGTGCGGGGGTTGCGGCTTTGGATTTGGGTTTTACCCTGCCTGAACTGGGGCCGTTCTGACTTGGGGAGGCCTTGAGATATTTGTGGAGGGTGGATTGTATCGGGGTTTGGCTGGTCGCCATTGATCCACCCTTTCCACTATCTCGTAGAGAGTTGTCAGAAACTGGTTCATTTGGGACCAGTTCGGGAGATCTCTTCGCGAACTTAGTGATTGTTCCCAAAGCGCAACAGTATTTTCTGGGAGTTTTGAGGTTACCAGATATATCAATATGGGATCCCAACTCTCTGTCGAGACTTGTTGGGTGGCTAGAATTTGTAGGCAATTGTTGACGGAAGATTGCAGTTGCTGAATAAATTCACTGTTTTCGGTCTGGATGGCCTTGAGGTTCATGAGGACTTTTATTTGGTTATCGACCAAGACTTTTATTTTCATATAGGGATTTCAGGGCTTCCCACGCCAGAGCAAAGTTGTCATCACTAAGTGGGAATTGCTTCACTATTTGGCCCGCTTTTCCTAGGATCTTGTACCTGAGGTGGTACAGTTTTTGGGCGCTCGAGAGTTTGGGGTGGTTGATATAGACATGTCACGGAAGGACGACCATTGATCATAACTCCCGTAAAAGACTTCGGTGTCACAGGCGGGTACTTTGAGGTGCATCCCGGCACTTTCTTGGGAAGTGGTGGTTGTAGCGGGGACGGCATTGCTTAGTACCCTTAGCTGGAGTTGATCACCTATTTTTGTCTTTGTTGGCACGGTATTTGTTGAAAGCTGAGGCCTTAAAGTCTTCGGGAAGGTCGTTGTCATCTGAATCTACGACGGCGTCATATGCGCTCTGTATCCTTTCCCAGAACACATCGATAATTTTATCTTTTATTTTTAGTGATGCCTCGGTGTTATCTTGGATGTCGGTTGTGCCGAACCGAGCGCATTAATCCGAAAAGAGATCCGTTTCGGATATAAATTTATTTTCGATCACGGTAGCCATTCTAAAAAGGGACTTGCTTAATTTCACTTTAGCTATTTTGGGAATTTTTGGGGATTGCCGAGTGTTTATTTATGCGGGAAAACCAAAGGGAGAAGTTTTCCTATTGGTCGGAAGTGTGGTAGGCTAGGACCATTTAGACTGAATTGGGAGTAGTCCGGGTTGGGCTGAGCTGCAGAATTTGCTGCGGGGTATTTCAAGCAATGCAAATGTGACCGAATTTTTTGCTGGGTGTCGCTAACAATGTAAAATTGGGGATATGTATTTAAATTATACCGCAAGAGACACAAGTTAACTTTGTGAAAGTATGAGTGCGATTTGCCGGTTTGTAATGCACCGCGATATGTATATATGTATATAGGGGTGAGAATATATACTTTTATGGCGAGAAAATGTGGGAAAATTATGTATTTGGCGGGAGCCTGCAAAATATACTCGGGGGTTATACGTAATGTATGTATGTATAGGAATTTATATTATTTAAAAAACGCTGGTTTCGTCAATGGCGACGAAGGACCATTAGTTAATTTATGAGTTACCTGCGGATTTGGAGGGTGATCGCTTTGTGACGATATGGTTCTTAATTTTGAGTTTGCTCTCGCGGCTCTTCCCCTGGACTGCTGTTATACGGTTTTTCGTCTCGGGGCACTACGTTCCACCAGTTATACACCGCATAATGGTTCGCTTGGGCATTTACGGTGCGTTGTCCAACAATGCTCGTCCTGGAGCAGCTGAATTTGTGGCCGTTATTTCCTAGTCGCCGATATTGAACACCACGGTGCACAATACCAAAGGTTGTGCGAGGACGAATCAAACTGGTGATTGTCTTTATGATACCCAATGCCGGTTTCAATCGCTGGTTTGGGAGCCTTTAGGTAATTTGAGATGTTTCGAGCGCTTGTACGTTCAGCACAAATCTAATTTTCGTGATTTCTAGCCAATGCGGTACGCGGAAATTAAAGACAAAACGTATTAATACATTCATTTAATGTAACTTGTATTTCTGCAGAACAAATACTGTGTACTATGTGGGATAGTAATAACACTACGTATGATGATAATAACACTGTGTATAATGATAATAACACTATGTATAATGATAATAACTTTGTAGAAACTTTGATGGAAAGCAAAAGCTGATGAGTTTCACAAAAAAATTAAACAATTTTTTAATCTCTTTGCATAAGATGACAACGAACGATAATAATAATTTTCAATGAACAAAAGGTGGTGGTTTTTTGACAGGTGGCGATCATGCCGGATCGTCATCCTGTACTTGCGGCGAATTCAATTTGGTGGATTTACGCGGTGGAGGCTGCCACCCGCCCCATGTCGTTACAAATGAAGGATATGGATGATTAAATAAGCTAGGATGATTATATGCATTATAATTATTTACAATTCATGGATATAATAAGATATAGTTCAATATAATATATAATTCACTCTATACAAGATAATATAATACGATATATAGGTTATAAATAAATTCGTGTTTGTAAATGGGGGATTTAGACGGGTGACAGCCTGTGCCGCGTAACCAATCATCTTGAATTAGTTTATTTACTTGTTTATTTATTTCATTCTTATGTGATTGGGGTAGTCTATAATTTTTAATATACATCTTTCAGATGCAACTTTTATTTGTAAAAATTGTTGGTCGTGATTGGTTCTGTTTCTAATGAAAATATATCCACGAATTCTGAGCATAATGTGTTGAGTGATTTACAAGCGAATGGTGGGAAATTTTTATTCAATATTTCTAACTTTTCTTTATTATTACCTTTCCAGTGAGGTTTATTTTCAATTATTGCATAATCCTCTAAACTTTCTGTTTTGATGTCATAATCTTGAATGATTGCATGTTTATCTGTTGTCTTTATTATTCTTATTAAAGCTTGATTTGAGTTTATTATCGTGTTGGCTACAAAAATGCCATCACTCAATTCTTGATGAGGTACTAATAATTCCTTATTGTAACTATTGATATGAACCTGTCTAATTACTTCGGCTCTTGCGGGTATTGTAATACTATTGATTGTTGGTTTATTTGTCATTAGTATAACTATGTCTTCTGGGTGATCATATGGGCGTAGTATTAGGCTGTCCCCATTTTTATTATAATCTAAAATGCAATTATATATTTTAATGAAATGGAGTCCCAAAATTCCATCACATGGGATTGGGAAATTGTCTTCTACTATGTGAAATTTGTGTCCTATTAAAAGACTATCATCTGTAAGATCTGCTTTTACTGTTCCAAGTGTGCTTGTTATGCCTCGGCCAATACCTTTTAAATCTGTGATCTTTGAGTTATTTATTGTGACATTACTGTCAATTTGACCCTTCCTTATTATTGAGATATCTGGTCTTGTATCTATCAGGAACATTGAAGTTGACTTAGTTAGAGTGGTATTGGAAGATATGTAGCTGTTTAGATGAAAGTTGAATGTACATACTTTATTACCGTTAGAATTTACGGTTGGAGTGGAGTTGGCTGGTTTCCCTGGTGGTTTATATTTGTCTATTACTATTATTATTATTATATCTGAAAGCATTACCATAATATCTTCGGTTTTGGTTACCTCGATAATAATTATTCTAGCTGGTTCTAGGTTTCTAGCTGTTCCCTTGAGCTTAGTTTTTATCATGGAGACTGCTATGGTCTCGTGAGTATCCTTAATTTGTTCTAGGATATCTAGTGCGTCTAAGAAACTATGTAAGTTCTCAGGCTTACCATCAAACTCAGGCAGAATTGACGAAGCCGTTTTTAAGAATTCTACTGTGGTTTGTGCCATTTTGTCTTTTCTTGTTTGGTAGTTTGGTGTCTCTATTAAAATTTCTTTTTGTTCCTGTTTTTGTTCTACTTCTGGTTCTTCTTCTAAATCGGAGGCTGACTCTAGCAGGAATGTGCTAAAGTCTATTTTTATTTCCTTCTTGAAAGTCATTGGTACTATGAATTCTATATCATATCTTGCCAGCGAGGACACCAATTTGTCTCTAACGCTGGCAAAAGTTTAATATGCTTAGTCTTTTCGATTGCTGTCTAGTTTACCATTTAACTGTTGTATTGTTCTTCTTATTTTGTTAAATGCTTCAACTATTATATTAAGATGCTTTACTACTGTTTCTGCCTTTACTTTGTTCCTTTTATCAATACATTTGTACGATTTTTCTCCTATTGTTTTTTCTTCTATGAGTAGTTTAACGATATCTTCCCATTTGCCCATTGGGGATGGTAGACAAAAAGTTTGTTAAACCTTATCTAAACCGTCGGCGCGGCTGGCATATCGCTTTTTTAAGAATTTGTTATGGGTTGAGTAGAGTTTCAGAAACAAACTAATGCAACTAACTACGCAGATGATTAGAAGCATGATCTTAATAGTATCTAGTGCCTCAGTATGGTCTACTACTTAGACTGAGTTTACAACGTTTGCCGTTGGTTTTTCTATTTTTGATTCTTGGCCTCCCATCTTAAAAAATATTAAGGAAAAAAATTTTTTTCTTTTATAAATTTTTTTTTTTCAATATTTTAATCTGTTCTTCCCATAAATTTGACTTCCCACCTATATAACTCTTCAGCTGTTGTTGCGTGTGCGTTCTTAACATTCCATATTGTTTGTTCTCCAGGCATATCAATAAGTTTGCATTGACTTTTCAACCAAATTAATGTTTTTACCTCATCTACAATATTAATTTCATTTTTAAGGTCCTCAAATGGGCCTTTTACATAAGTTTTAATTTTCCTTGGTCTTTCCATAATTTAAAATCAATGGCTTTACAAAATTTTATTTTATATTTTTTTTGCGACACCCTAATGTTTATATTACTGGTCTTGGTTTTTTTAAATCCTCTTTTACTATTATTTGAGGCTTCTTTTTGTTTATATTCCTTAACCTCTTTATTTCCTTCTGTAAGTTAATTTTTTTTCCCTACTTGTACTCAAGTTTATTTTTTCGTATAGCTTTGCTATGGATCTTCTACCGTTGGCCTGTTTTCCTCCTATTTTTCTTTTCAGTTTGACCGGCTTTGGGACTTTAGGTTCCTCAATTTTTTGAATCCTATTTCTCTTTCTATACTCCTCGATTGTTAGTGGCTAAGGGCTTTGCTTGATTTTCTCGGGTGTTTTCTTTTCACCTCCTTGCAAATTTAAATTTAATTTAACTAATTTATCAAAAATTTGGTCAAATTGACTTTGATTTTGTATGTCCTCTTCTGGGAACATAATTCAATAAGTAGAAGAAAAAAAAATTTTACAGCAAAAATATAAAATATAATTTTTGCTTGTCAATAGGCAGCCGTTAGGTTGCCGGAATATCGTTATTGTTAGAAATAAATATTAATGTTAATTATTATAATACATATCGGAAAGATGGTTGGCAATTTGGAGCACCGCCTTTTTCTTCAGGGTATCCGTTAATTTCTTCGCAATCCTTTAGCAAATGTTATATTCCACTTCGCTTGCTGCATCAGGTGCACTCGGAAAAATGTTTGGTAATTTGGAGCACCGTCTTTTCCTTCAGGGTATCCGTTAATTTCTTCTCAATCCTCTAGCAAATGTTATATTCCACTTCGCTTGCCGCATCAGGTGCACTCGGAAAAACGGTTGGCAATTTGGAGCACCGCCTTTTTCTTCAGGGTATCCGTTAATTTCGCGGCCACTGTGGTGTGATGGCAACGTGCTCCGCCTACCACACCGTATGCCCTGGGTTCGCACCCCGGGCAAAGCAACATCAAAATTTTAGAAATAAAATTTTTAAATTAGACGAAAATTTTTCTAAGCGGGGTCGCACCTCGGCAGTGTTTGGCAAGCGCTCCGGGTGTATTTCTGCCATTAAAAGCTCTCATTGAAAACTCATCTGCTTTGCAGATGCCGTTCGGAGTCGGCATAGAACATGTAGGTCCCGTCCGGCCAATTTGCATGGAAAATCAAGAGGAGCACGACGCAAATTGGAAGAGAAGCTCGGCCTTAGATCTCTTCGGAGGTTATCGCGCCTTACATTTATTTTTTTTATCCGTTAATTTCTTCTCAATCCTCTAGCAAATGTTATATTTCACTTCGCTTGCCGCATCAGGTGCACTCGGAAAGATGTTTGGTAATTTGGAGCACCGCTTATTATTGTCGGTTTTTTGTATGATTTGTGTAGTATGTGTATATATATGTAGCGCTTAGGCTGAATAATCAGCCAGTATTATCCTTGCCAGAAATGAACTTAGGCTGAAAAATCAGCCACCAGAATCATAGGCAGAATCGCCATATACAATGTGGAAAAATGAATAGAGTGTTTTGTGAGGTGTCAATGAGTGAATGCATGAATGCTGCTGTATTCAAATATTGTCAGCTTATTTATACTAAATTATTCTAAACATATTCTTACATATATATTTACTTTAAGCATACATACTTACATACATATTTACCTTGAGCATACATACTTACATACCTACATACAACTTGACACAAAATGTGTACCTCCTACACATCTGTGTTGAGCTGTGAATTCTGTGAGAAATGCAACGTCCGCATATTTGCCTGAATGCAAATTTGGTTTGGTCGCCAAAATCATTGGTACTTTTAAATTTTTATAAATTTTATTCTTATTACAATTTACGCATTCCTTTATATATTTTCTTATATCATTTTTCATATTTTTCCAGTAATATTTTTGTCTTATTTTATTAGTTCCACGAATGATTCCTGGGTGGCCACCATTAACAGGATCATCGAGATATTTATGAAGAATCTTTTTAATTTTATCATTTTCCGTCACATGCACAACCTCCGGAGTTAATGCAATAGCTAAATTTTTGAGAACTTTGGTACATATTTCTTTAAATGTGTCTACTCGAGTATAATTAAACAATTTGTCTCTTAAGGACAACTGTATTTTCTTAATTTTCAAACTGCCGGCTTTTTCCATAAGCCTGGTAAAGAATTGGCCCAAGTCAATCTTCGCCTCAACAATTTGTTTCTCTATATTTATTTCACTACAAATTTTCTTTCCTTTTTAGAAATATAATTTCGGAGGATCGAAAACGAGCTGGACTAGTCTCTTTACTTCACATTTGTTAAGCGCTTCGTATATTATAAGTTTCTCTTTGTGACTTTTCTTCTCGTCATTTCTATTACCATTATTACTGGAACTCTTTTTAGTTTGCGATCTTGTCGTGACTTTCCTATTTTACATTGATATCTATTCGTGACAGAGCGTTTGCCACGTAATTTTCTTTTCCGGCTATGTACTCTACCCCAAAGTCATACTCTTCCAAATCTAACCTGATTCTAGTTAATTTAGATGAATGGCTTTCCATTGAGAATAAATATAAAATATATAATGGCCCAATGTATGGCCGCCAATTATTTTTCGATGGTGACTTTATTTATTTCGCCTTTTGTAAATGATCTTGAGGCATAGGCAATGGGTAATTGTTTTCCCTCCTTCTCTTGGCTTAGCACAGCACCGGAAGCATAACGACTTGCGTCAGTTTTAATATAGAACTCTCTATCAAAATTGGGATATTGTAGGATATTTGGACTAATTGATGCATTTTTTAGGTAGTTAAAAGATTTCTCGCAGTCGTCTGTCCAATTGAAAATTACATTTTTTTTACTAAGCCTTGTTAGAATCCTGGCGTATTCCGCGAAATTTGGTAGAATCTTCAATAATAATTACAAAATGCGACAAATCTTTTAGCTTCATCTGCATTTTTGGGAGTTGGGTAATTTTGAACAATTTAAAATTTATTAGGGTCTGGTAAAATGCCAGTACTTGTGCATTTATGTCCCAGATAAGTAACTTCTTGACTGAAAAATAGACATTTGTCCGGATGTAATTTTAAATTATATTTTCTGCATGTGGAGAATACATCCCGTAAATTTTTAATCATATATTTTTCGGAGCATCTAATACGACTAAGTCGTCCATGTATAAAAATGCTTGTGATGGTTTCAGACCTGCGAATGCCAATGCCATCATCCTCTGGAATGAGTTTGGGACTACTTTGAGGCCATAAGGTAATCTTTTGAAACGATAGGTACCGTTATCCGCTGTAAAGGATGTGATATCTCTTGACTCTGGGCTGAGTTCTATTTGGAGAAATCTTGACATTAAATCTAGGCATGAGAAATATTTGCTCTTCCCAATTGATCCAGAATATCATCTATTCTAGGCTGCTGTTAATTTTTTATTTATTTGTCTGAAATCAACAACTAATCTCCACCTTTTTTCTTTTTTGCCCGGGAGGGATTTTTAGGTACCAATAAAATAGGGCTGTTGTACTCTGAGGTTGATGGTTCAACAATATCGTCTTGAATTAGTTTATTTACTTATTTATTTCATTCTTATGTGCCTGGGGTAGTCTATAATTTTTAATATACACAGAAGTGTTATCTTTCAGATGCAACTTTTGTTTGTAAAAATTGTTGGTCGTGATTGATTCTGTTTCTAATGAGAATATATCCACGAATTCTGAGCATAATGTGTTGAGTGATTCACTAGCGAATGGTGGAAAATTTTTATTCAATCTTTCTAATTTTTCTTTATTATTAGCTTTCCAGTGAGGTGTATTTTCAATTATTATATAATCCTCTAAACTTTCTGTTTTGATGTCATAATCTTGAATGATTGCATGTTTATTTGTTCAATTTATTATTCTTATTAAAGCTTGATCTGATTTTATTATCGTGTTGGCTACAAAAATGCCATCAGTCAATTCTTGATGAGGTACTAATAATTCCTCATTGTAACTATTGATATGAACCTGTCAAATTACTTCGGCTCTTGCGGGTATTGTAATGCTATTGATTGTTGGTTTATTTGTCATTTGTATAACTATGGTCGTAGTATTAGGCTGTCCCCATTTTTATTATAGTCTAAAATGCAATTATATTTTTTTATGAAATCGAGTCCCAAAACTCCATCACATGGGGTTGGGAAATTGTCTTCTACTATGTGAAATTTGTGTTCTATTAAAAGACTATCATCTGTTAGATCTGCTTTTACTGTTCCAAGTGTGCTGGTTATGCCTCGGCCAATACCTTTTAAATCTGTGATCTGTGAGTTATTTATTGTGACATTACTGTCAATTTTACCCTTCTTTATTATTGAGATATCCGCTCTTGTTGAATGTACATGCTTTATTACCGTTAGAATTTACTGTTGGAGTGGAGTTGGCTGGTTTTCCCTGTCTATTACTATTATTATTATTATATCTGTAAGCATTACCATAATATCTTCGATTTTGGTTACCTTGATAATAATTATTTTGATAGCTTCTTCGGAAGTTACCTCGGTAATTACCTTGTGAGCGCGTCAGGCGTAACACTGTATTTGGGTTACCCGTGACTTCAGTACAGCTATTCGTGAATTTTGAAATAGCCTCGTTCATAGATGTGAACGTTCCTGCTTGCATTATCAGTTTAACTCTTTCGTTAGCCGAGTTCTTACACATGGCCCTTACAGCTGATTGTGTGGCATATTTGGTTGCCACATCAGGTGCAAGACCGTCAGATATGTAAGCACCCTCCAACGATTTTGCTAATTTTTCGATTTCGGTAGTGTACTGGTTAGCTGTTTTACTGCGCTGTTGGATGTTTAGGAGTATTGCCGTCAAAACTTCTATAGATTCACCTTTAATTGCTGAACTCAACTTTTGCCTTATTGCTAGTATTGAATTTTCAGTGCTCAAAAGGTTTCTAGCTGTTCCCTTGAGCTTAGTTTTTATCATGGAGACTGCTATGGTCTCGTGAGTATCTTTAATTTGTTCTAGAATACCTAGTGCGTCTAAGAAACTATGTAAGTTCTCTGGCTTACCATCAAACTCAAGCAGAATTGACGAAGCCTTTTTTAAGAATTCTACTGTGGTTTGTGCCATTTTGTCTTTTCTTGTTTGGTAGTTTGGTGTCTCTATTAAAATTTCTTTTTGTTCTTGTTTTTGTTATACTTCAGGAATGTGCTAAAGTTTATTTCTATTTCCTTCTTGAAACTCGTTGGTACTATGAATTCTATATCATATCTTGCCAGTGAGGACATCAATTTGTCTCTAACGCTGGCAAAAATTTGATATGCTTGGTATTTTCGATTGCTGTCTAGTTTACCATTTAACTGTTGTCTTGTTTTTCCTATTTTGTTAAATGCTTCAACTATTATTTTAAAATGCTTTACCATTGTTTCTGCCTTTACTTTTGTCTTTTTATTAATACATTTGTAAGATTTTTCTCCTATCTTTTTTTCTTCTATTAGTAGTTTTACGATATCTTCCCATTTGCCCATTGGGGATGGTAGATAAAAAGTTTGTTAAACCTTATCTAAACCGTCGGCGCGGCTGGCATATCGCTTTTTTAGGAATTTGTTATGGGTTGAGTAGAGTTTCAGAAACAAACTAATGCAACTAACTACGAAGATGATCAGAAGCATGATCTTAATAGTATCTACTGCCTCAGTATGGTCTACTACTTGGACTGAGTTTACAGCGTTTGCCGTTGGTTTTTCTATTTTTGATTCTTGGCCTCCCATCGTAAAAAATATTAAGAAAAATTTTTCTTTTATAAATTTTTTTTTTAATATTTTAATCTGTTTTTTCCCATAAATTTGACTTCCCACCTATATAACTCTTCAGCTGTTGTTGCGTGTGCGTTCTTAACATTCCATATTGTTTGTTCCCCAGGCATATCAATAAGTTTGCAATAACTTTTCAACCAAATTCGAGTTTTTTTCCTCATCTACAATTTTAATTTCATTTTTAAGGTCCTCAAGTGGACCTTTTACATAAGTTTTAATTTTCCTTGGTCTTTCCATAATTTAAAATCAATGGTTTTACAAGATTTTATTTTATATTTTTTTTCGACACCCTAATGTTTATATTATTGGTTTTGGTTTTTTATATCCTCTTTTACTATTATTTGAGGCTTCTTTTTGTTTATATTCCTTAACCTCTTTATTTCCTTCTGTAAGTAAATTTTTTCTTCCCTACTTGTACTCAAGTTTATTTTTTCGTATAGCTTGCTATGGATCTTCTACCGTTGGCCTGTTTTCCTCCGCTTTTTCTTTTCAGTTTGACCGGCTTTGGAACTTTAGGTTCCTCAATTTTTTGAATCCCATTTCTCTTTCTATACTCCTCGATTGTTAGTGGCTAAGGGCCTTGCTTGATTTTCTCGGGTGTTTTCTTTTCACCTCCTTGCAAATTTAAATTTAATTTATCTAATTTATCAAAAATTTGGTCAAATTGACTTTGATTTGGATGTCCTCTTCTGGGAACATAATTCAACAAGTAGGAGAAAAAAAATGTTGTTATTGTTAGAAATAAATATTAATGTTAATTATTATAATACATATCGGAAGGATGGTTGGCAATTTGGAGCACCGCCTTTTTCTTCAGGGTATCCGTTAATTTCTTCTCAAACCTCTAGCAAATGTTATATTCCACTTCGCTTGCCGCATCAGGTGCACTCGGAAAAATGTTTGATAATTTGGAGCACCGCCTTTTTCTTTAGGGTATCCGTTAATTTCTTCTCAATCCTCTAGCAAATGTTATATTCCACTTCGCTTGCTGCATCAGGTGCACTCGGAAAAATGTTTGGTAATTTGGAGCACCGCCTTTTCCTTCAGGGTATCCGTTAATTTCTTCTCAATCCTCTAGCAAATGTTATATTCCACTTCGCTTGCCGCATCAGGTGCACTCGGAAAAACGGTTGGCAATTTGGAGCACCGCCTTTTTCTTCAGGCTATCCGTTAATTTCTTCTCAATCTTCTAGCAAATGTTATATTTCACTTCGTTTGCCGCATCAGGTGCACTCGGAAAAATGTTTGGTAATTTGGAGCACCGCTTATTATTGTCGGTTTTTTGTATGATTTGTGTAGTATGTGTATATATATGTAGCGCTTAGGCTGAATAATCTGCCAGTATTATCCTTGCCAGAAATGAGCTTAGGCTGAAGAATCAGCCACCAGAATCATAGGCAGGATCGCCATATACACTGTGGAAAAATAAATAGAGTGTTTTGTGAGGTGTCAATGAGTGAATGCATGAATGCTGCTTTATTCAAATATTGTCAGCTTATTTATACTAAATTATTCTAAACATATTCTTACATACATATTTACTTTAAGCATACATACTTACATACATATTTACCTTAAGCATACATACTTAAATACCTACATACAACTCGACACAAAATGCGTACCTACACATCTGTGTTGAGCTGTGACTTCTGTGGGAAATGCAACGTACGCAAATTTGCCTGAATGCAAATTTGGTTTGGTCGTGCGTTGTACACACATCTGTATTAAATCGTGTGAATGGCTATGTCATCAACAATTAGCAGATGCCTTTTTTTGTGTTGATGAAAATTTAGACTATTTTTGTTACAGGGTAGCATATTAACTGATTTACTTATTTGGCATTGAAATTGTTGGCTGTTTACACTACAATTGTTCATGATGAAATTATTGGGAGGGATTGTGAATAGCCCATTTTTACTTAGTGAGATAAAGAATAATGTCCCTATGAGGCCATCAAGTCATTTTCAACCACTCTTCCTGAGTACATGCCTATCTAATTTTGAAATGCACGAAGCTTTTCGTTGGTTGTGTCTGGATTTCAACAAGCACTACATCAATTTCGATATTCCAGACTCGCCTTTCTTAATAAAGAAAAGTATACTATTTAACCTAAATTAGAAAATGCTTATCTAATGCAATCAGAGGCAAATCAAAACACATAAAAGTGTGATAAGATCATACGCCTAATAAATACATTACAAAAACGTACTGGTCACTGCGTCATCTACAACATACATTACATCTCACGAGAGCCCCCTACTGGGCAAACAGCTCCCTCATGAGCATTTCGCGTTGGCTCCTTTATGAGCGCTTCATGTCGGCTCCCTAATGGGCACACAGCTCCTTTCTGAGCAATTCTCGTCCTTCAGAGATCCTCACGACAGCTGCCTGATTGGGCATACGTATCAGAATTGATGCACAACAATCTATTCTTATAAATTTGTAGAATAAATATGTTATTTATATCGCATGTACTACATAATTTAAGTAAATTGAACATTTTGGTCTGTATAAATTTTTAAATTGTAGACTAATAAATAAATAAATAAATAAATAAATAAAAATACTAGCTTCATATGTTGTAGATGTCGGTGCGTCAGAGAACTCTTCCTCAGTACCGTAATCAGAGCTTGATTCGCTTTCTTCTATTAACTCGAAAAAATCAGCGGATACTTTTATATTGCAATTAATTTTTGAAAAACATTTAATGAGTTGTTCTCTGCACTTTGACACACTTTCAGTTACTGCACTTGGCTTATCTCTATTTTCAAAATGCGATTTTACTTGATTTAAAATGTCGTAATATCTTTTAATTAATGAAACTTTATATTCTATTAATTTTTTTTTTCGAGATATATTTATTTTTTAAAACGCGTTTGGTAACTTTAGTGAATTCAGCACGTAAATCTTCAAACCCGGTATCGAAATCTGATATCTGACAATCAGCAATGACAAAGGAAACCTTTATTACGTTTATTTAAAATGCATCTTTAAGGCAAATTTGTTTCCGAAAAAAATCGAAGAAAGGTTGAAAGCTAACTGTTAGGTACTCTTTATACAAAACGAGATTGAAACTACTCAATATTATGTAGATTCAGAAAAGATTTAAAATGTTCAAAATCACCGGAAATAAATTATTTCCCAAGGCACTGCATTCGTTGCCTACTTTGAATGCACTGTAAATGCAAAAGGAAGTTGAAATATTAAAAACCACTGTATTCGATGAAAAGCTTAAACGAGTTATAAATTGAATTTTATAAAATATACGGACGCACCGCTTTACTTAAAAATGCATAAATTGTTATATATGTATATATTGCATACACATAGCACGGACGCCCCGTGGTTACGAAAAATTTGTATTATTTGAAAACGAAAAGAAAAATGTACATATGTATGTGTAGGAAAAAAGCCATAGGAAAAAAACTAGTATACATATATATACTTATGGCTGCTACTGCCGCTGCGCTGCTATGCTGCTGATGTTAATGCTGCCAATTCGCTGCCGCTACTATGACGCTGACTGCTGATTTTGTTGTTAGTGTTCGATGCCCGGTGGAGTGGTCGTTGATGCCGTTATTTTATGTTACTGATGGCATTGGTTGACCGTTAGGACAAATGCGTGCAAATTTTACCGTATTGTTATTTTCGTATGTATTAGTAGATTTGGACTTTATTTTGTAGAAAATTTTGTATTTAGTTTTTTTTTTTGTTATTATTTCCATAGTATTTAGAGTATTAAATTAGATATTTTTTCCGTATATATTTAGTGGTGAAAATTTGGATTTTTAGTTTATTTTATTATTCCCGTATATATTTAAATTAAGGAAATTTCGTATTTAGTTTCGATTTTTATTTCTGTATTTATTTAATTTTTAATTAATCCGTGTGTATAAATTTGTATTCAGTTTTTAGTTTTTGTTTTTTCCGTATGTAGCTTTTTAGTATTATTTCTGTACGTATTTAATTTAGAAATTATCATTTTTCGTTTTTTTTTTCATTATCTCTGTATATGCTAAAAATTCAGAATTTGGTAATTAATTTTCTTTTTATTATTTCCGTATTTAATTTAAGTAGAAAATATTGTATTTATTTATTTTATTTTTATCTCCGTAAATATTAATTTTGGTTTGGGTTTCGAAATTTACCTTACCTGTTACTCCACCGGCAGGCGTCACGGTCGCCATGTTGCGTCACCTTCTCGTTGTTGCTTCCAGTCTTGGAGGGCTCCGCCTCAATATCGTTGCCATTGTATGCTCGTTTGCAATTATAAGCTGGCCGGACGTCTGCGACACAGCATTCTATTTCTCCACAAATTTATTAATAATAATACCGTTTACTTTATGACGATTTTAAAAATGTACGTCCGAACAGTGCGCTGCCAAAAATTATAATGGCCGCCCTTCGGGTTTCTTTCTTTTTTTTTTCTTTTCTTTTCATTCGTGTGATGGTGGGCTGCAGTTGTGTTTGACATGCGCGTTGCCAACTGCTCGCGCCTGTCAAATGCAATTTAAGCGCCACGCACATAAACTACATTACACAATATTACCTAAGATCTTATTTTTCCCTTATATAATACGTCTTTGGAACTCCCTACCTACAAGTCTCCGACTCTTAAGTAGTGTTCTGCACTTCAAAAAAGAGCTACGTCATTTTTTTTCGACTCTTAAACTGGATCTTAACTTTTTGTTGTTAAAGTGTTCATTTCTAACTCCCTTTCACTTTCTCTGTGTCTTCTTTGCTTCTTTATTTGTTAAATACTATCTATCCATAATCAGCCCAAAGGTCATCATCACTGCAGCGGTCTTTTAATATTTTTTAAATAATTTTCTATAGTTTTAAGATTTATATCTAAAAATACATAAATATTTAATTATTATTTGTTATATTTAATTTAATTTATTATTTTTAATGTTAAATTTTTATAGCTCATGATATTCATGACTAGCACTGTTAAAGAATTTGTCAAAATTTTTGTGCTAGGAATAAATACAAATACACTGACATTTCACATTCGTAATCAATTTATGCTTTAAACTCAAACACAATACTTTTCCCACGATTCCTTATTTTGATGGCAATATTTCACTTCACTTTTTTGTAGGTTTTTACACAATTATATTCACTTTTTACACAATTTATTTGCCGATTTTTCTTTACTTTTTGCACCATTTTCACACAAAAAACACAATATTTACAATTCACATAACTACTCACTGAATTTATTTTTCCTGCATTTTACCAAATCTTCGCGGACAGGCACAAATGATAGGTACGAGTCCAATATAGGTACATTAGAAAATTGCATACAAAAAGCAGTCGTTTTCTGAAATGGCGATATGACGCCTCTTATTATCTATCCTCTTTAGCTTCCCTATTATATTGTACCATTGTCTATTTTTGGTATTTCTCCACCCATTTCAAAATAAAGCTTCAATCTTGTTTGTTTGGGAAAAATGTTCAAACATATTCCCTATTGGGGGTTCTTTCTATAACTAAATACTTTCAAAAATTCGAATAAAAACTTTAGTTCCTTATTTAAATTTCTTTTCTTCAATTTTTAATTTCTAGTCATTAAAACCTATAGGATATTAAGAATTTGGCACCTTGTAAAAACCTAGGTATATTTTTTATTTTGTAAACATCTGAAAGAGTTATTGCTGTAATATAAAAACTAAGAGAAGGGAGAAGGAGGGAAAAGTAGAAGAGAAGAGATGAGAAGAGAAGAGAAGAAAAGAGAAGGGAAGAGAAGAGATGAGAAGAGAAGAGAAGGGAAGAGAAGAGAAGAGAAGAGAGGAGAAGAGAAGAGAAGAGAAGGGAAGGGAAGAGAAGAGAAGAGAAGAGAAGAGAAGAGAGAAGAGAGAAGAGAAGAGAAGAGAAGAGAAGAGAAGAGAAGAGAAGAGAAAGAGAAGAGGAAGAGAAGAGAAGAGAGAAAGGGGAAGAGAAGAGAAGAAGAAGAGAAGAGAAGAGAAGAGAAAGAGAAGAGAAGAGAAAAGAAGAGGAGAGAAGAGAGGAGAAGAGAAGAGAGGAGAAGGGAAGAGAGAGAGAAGAGAAAAGAAGAGAAGAGAAGAGAAGAGAAAAGAAGAGACGGGACGAGACGAGACGAGAAGAGAAGAGAAGAGAAGAAAAGAGAAGAGAAGGGAAGAGAAGAGAAAAGAAGACACGAGACGATAAGAGAAGAGAAGACACGAGACGATAAGAGAAGAGAAGAGAAGGGAAGATAAGAGAAGAGAAGGGAAGAGAAGAGAAGAGAAAATAAGAGACGAGACGAGACGAGAAGAGAAGAGAAGTTAAGAGAAGGGACGAGAAGGGAAGGGAAGAGACAGGAAGAGAAGGGAAGGGAAGAGACGGGAAGAGAAGAGAAGGGAAGGGAAGAGAAGAGAAGTTAAGAGAAGAGACGAGAAGGGAAGGGAAGAGGCGGGAAGAGAAGGGAAGGGAAGAGACGGGAAGAGAAGAGAAGGGAAGAGAAGAGAAGAAAAGAGACGAGAAGAGAAGAGAAGAGAGGAGATGAGAAGAGCAGTGAAGAGAAGAGAAGAGAAAGGAAGAGAGGAAGAGAAGGAGAAGAGAGAGAAAAGAGAAGAGAAGAGAAGAGAGGAGAAGAGAAGAGAAG